>NC_132883.1:22672879-22979451 GCF_030463535.1 Salminus brasiliensis | reverse complement strand
TGAATAGTCTCTTGGGATCATGAGGTCCTGTAAACAAGTAAGACAAAGAAGAAAGTCAATACATGAAAAGAAGCTGAATGTATACTTACCTGTTACACAGTTACAGATGAATACACAGCCATTAAGAAAGAATGCCAGATGCAGAAAACCACAAATAGCTGGACATGGACAGTCTCTTGGGATCATGAAGTCCTGTGAACAAGTAAGACAAAGAAGAAATACAATACATGAAAAGAAACTGAATGTATACTTACCTGTTACAAAGTTGCAGATGAAAACAAAGCCAGTAAGAAAGAATTCCAGATGCAGACAACCACATCCAGCTGGACACAGATAGTCTCTTGGGATCATGAGGTCCTGTAAAGAAGACAAAGAAGAAAGTCAATATATGAAAAGAAACTGAATGTATACTTACCTGTTACACAGTTGCAGATGAATACACAGTCAGTAAGAAAGAATTTCAGATGCAGACAACAACATACAGCTGGAGATCGATAGCCTGTTGGGATCATGAGGTCCTGTAAACAAGACAAAAAGAAAGTCAATACATGAAAAGAAACTGAATGTATACTTACCTGTTACACAGTTGCAGTTGAAAAAAAGCCAGTAAGCCAGAGTTCCAGATTCAGACAACCATATACAGTTGATGTATAGTCTCTTGGGATGATGAGGTCCTGTGAACAAGTAAGACAAAGAAGAAAGTCAATACATGAAAAGAAATTGAATGTATACTTACCTGTAACACAGTTGCAGATGAAAAGAAACGGAATGTATACTTACCTGTTACACAGTTGCAGATGAAAACAAAGCCAGTAAGAAAGAGTTCCAGATGCAGACAACCACATACAGCTGGACAAGGACAGTCTCTTGGGATCATGAAGTCCTGTAAAGAAGTAAGACAAAGATGAAAATCAAAACATAAAAAGAAACTGAATGTTTACTTACCTTTAACACAGTTGCAGATGAATACACAGCCAATAAGACAAAAAATCCAGATGCAGATGAATAGTCTCTTGGGATCATGAGGTCCTGTAAACAAGACAAAGAAGAAAGTCAATACATGAAAAGAAACTGAATGTATACTTACCTGATACACAGTTGCAGATGAATACACAGTCAGTAAGAAAGAATTCCAGATGCAGACAACCAAATTCAGCTGGACATCGATAGCCTCTTGGGATCATGAAGTCCTGTAAAGAAGTAAGACAAAGATGAAAATCAAAACATAAAAAGAAACTGAATGTTTACTTACCTTTAACACAGTTGCAGATGAATACACAGCCAATAAGACAAAAAATCCAGATGCAGATGAATAGTCTCTTGGGATCATGAGGTCCTGTAAACAAGACAAAGAAGAAAGTCAATACATGAAAAGAAACTGAATGTATACTTACCTGTTACACAGTTGCAGATGAATACACAGTCAGTAAGAAAGAATTCCAGATGCAGACAACCACATACAGCTGGACATGGACAGTCTCTTGGGATCATGAAGTCCTGTGAACAAGTAAGAAAAAGAAGAAAGTCAAAACATGAAAAGAAACTTAATGTATACTTACCTGTTGCACAGTTGCAGATGAATAGAAAGTCAGAAACGGAAGTCAAGAAACGGAAACGGAAGTCAAGAAACGGAATGTATACTTACCTATTACACAGTTGCAGTTGAAAAAAAGCCAGTAATCCAGAGTTGCAGATTCAGACAACCATATTCAGTTGATGTATAGTCTCTTGGGATCACGAGGTCCTGTGAACAAGTAAGACAAAGAAGAAATTCAATACATGAAAAAAAACTGAATGTATACTTACCTGTAACACAGTTGCAGATGAATACACAGCCAATAAGAAGAAAAATCCAGATGCAGATGAATAGTCTCTTGGGATCACGAGGTCCTGTGAACAAGTAAGACAAAGAAGAAAGTCAATACATGAAAAGAAACTGAATGTATACTTACCTGTTACACAGTTGCAGTTGAATAGAAAGTCAGTCAGATTGAGTTCCAGATGCAGACAAAGGCAAACACTTGGAGATCGATAGCCTCTTGGGATCATGAGGTCCTGTAAACAAGAAAGACAAAGAAGAAAGTCAATACATGAAAAGAAACTGAATGTATACTTACCTGTTACACAGTTGCAGATGAATACAAAGCCAGTAAGAAAGAATTCCAGATGCAGACAAACACATCCAGCTGGACATGGATAGTCTCTTGGGATCATGAAGTCCTGTCAACAAATAAGACAAAGAAGAAAATCAAAATATGAAAAGAAACTGAATGTATACTTACCTGTAACACAGTTGCAGATTAATACAAAGCCAATAAGATAAAAAATCCAGATGCAGACAACAGCAAACAGCTGGAGATGAATACTCTCTTGGGATCATGAGGTCCTGTAAACAAGATAAAAAGAAAGTCAATACATGAAAAGACACTGAATGTATACTTACCTGTTACACAGTTGCAGATGAATACAAAGCCAATAAGACGAAAAATCCAGATGCAGATGAATAGTCTCTTGGGATAGTGAGGTCCTGTAAACAAGACAAAGAAGAAAGTCAATACATGAAAAGAAACTGAATGTATACTTACCTGTTACACAGTTGCAGATGAAAAAAAGCCAGTAAGCCAGAGTTCCAGATTCAAACAACCATATACAGTTGATGTATAGTCTCTTGGGATCACGAGGTCCTGTGAACAAGTAAGACAAAGAAGAAAGTCAATACATGAAAAGAAACGGAATGATTACTTACCGATTAAACAGTTGCAGATGAAAACACAGCCAATAAAACGTAAAATCCAGATGCAGACAACGGCAAACAGCTGGAGATGAATAGTCTCTTGGGATCATGAGGTCCTGTAAACAAGACAAAAAAAAGTAAATACATGAAAAGAAACTGAATGTCTACTTACCTGTTACACAGTTGCAGATGAATACACAGTCAGTAAGAAAGAATTCAAGATGCAGACAACCACATACAGCTGGAGATCGATAGCCTCTTGGGATCATGAAGTCCTGTAAATAAGACAAAAAGAAAGTCAATACATGAAAAGAAACTGAATGTATACTTACCTGTTACACAGTTGCAGATGAAAAGAAACGGAATGTATACTTACCTGTTACACAGATGCAGATGAATACACAGTCAGTAAGAAAGAATTCCAGATGCAGACAACCACATACAGCTAGACATGGATAGTCTCTTTGGATCATGAAGTCTTGTGAACAAGTAAGACAAAGAAGAAAATCAAAATATAAAAACAAACTGAATGTGTACTTACCTGTAACACAGTTGCAGATTAATACACAGCCAATAAGATGAAAAATCCAGATGCAGACAACAGCAAACAGCTGGAGATGAATAGTCTCTTGGGATCATGAGGTCGTGTAAACAAGTATGACAAAGAAGAAAGTCAATACATGAAAAGAAACTGAATGCTTACTTACCGATTACACAGTTGCAGATGAAAAAAATAAAGCCAGTAAGCAAGAGTTCCAGATTCAGATAACCATATACAGTTGATTTATAGTCTCTTGGGATCACGAGGTACTGTGAACAAGTAAGACAAAGAAGAAAGTCAATACATGAAAAGAAGCTGAATGTATACTGACCTGTTACACAGTTGTAGATGAATACACAGCCATTAAGAAAGAATTCCAGATGCAGAAAACCACAAATAGCTGGACATGGACAGTCTCTTGGGATCATGAAGTCCTGTGAACAAGTGAGACAACGAAGAAAGTCAATACATGAAAAGAAACTGAATGTATACTTACCTGTTACACAGTTGCAGATGAGTACACAGTCAGTAAGAAAGAATTCCAGATGCAGACAACATACAGCTGGACATGGACAGACTCTTGGGATCATGAAGTCCTGTGAACAAGTAAGACAAAGAAGAAAGTCAATATATGAAAAGAAACTGAATATATACTTACCTACTACACAGTTGCAGATGAATACAAAGCCAGTAAGAAAGAATTCCAGATGCAGACAACCACATACAGCTGGACATGGATAGTCTCTTGGGATCAGGAGGTCCTGTAAACAAGAGAAAGAAGAAAGTCAATACATGAAAAGAAAATGAATGTATACTTACCTGTTACACAGTTGCAGATGAATAGAAAGTTAGTCCGATTAAGAATCCAGATGCAGACAACGGCAAACACTTGGAGATCGATAGCCTCTTGGGGTCATGAAGTCCTGTGAACAAGTAAGAAAAAGAAGAAAGTCAAAACATGAAAAGAAAATGAATGTATACTTACCTGTTGCACAGTTGCAGATGAATAGAAAGTCAGAAACGGAAGTCAAGAAACGGAAACGGAAGTCAAGAAACGGAATGTATACTTACCTGTTACACAGTTGCAGTTGAAAAAAAGCCAGTAAGCCAGAGTTGCAGATTCAGACAACCATATTCAGTTGATGTATAGTCTCTTGGGATCACGAGGTCCTGTGAACAAGTAAGACAAAGAAGAAAGTCAATACATGAAAAGAAACTGAATGTATACTTACCGATTAAACAGTTGCAGATGAAAACACAGCCAATAAGACGTGAAATCCAGATGCAGACAACGGCAAACAGCTGGAGATGAATAGTCTCTTGGGATCATGAGGTCCTGTAAATAAGACAAAAAAAAAAAAGTCAATACATGAATAGAAACGGAAGGTATACTTACCTGTTACACAGTTGCAGATGAATACACAGCCAGTAAGAAAGAGTTCCAGATGCAGACAACCACATATAGCTGGACAAGGACAGTCTCTTTGGATCATGAAGTCCTGTGAACAAGTAAGACAAAAAAAGAAAGTCAATACATGAAAAGAAACTGAATGTATACTTACCTGTTACACAGTTGCAGATGAATGCACAGTCAGTAAGAAAGAAATCCAGATGCAGACAACCACATACAGCTGGACATCGATAGCCTCTTGGGATCATGAAGTCCTGCAAACAATACAAAAAGAAAGTCAATACATGAAAAGAAACTGAATGTATACTTACCTGTTACACAGTTGCAGATGAATATAAAGTAGATTGAGTTCCAGATGCAGACAACGGCAAGTACTTGGAGATCGATAGCCTCTTGGGATCATGAAGTCCTGTGAACAAGTAAGACAAAGAAGAAAATCAAAACATGAAAAGAAACTGAGTGTATACTTACCTGTTACACAGTTGCAGATGAAAAGAAACGGAATGTATACTTACCTGTTACACAGTTGCAGATGAATACACAGTCAGTAAGAAAGAATTCCAGAGGCAGACAACCACATACAGCTAGACATGGATAGTCTCTTTGGATCATGAAATCTTGTGAACAAGTAAGACAAAGAAGAAAATCAAAATATGAAAAGAAACTGAATGTTTACTTACCTGTAAAACAGTTGCAGATGAATACACACCCAATAAGACGAAAAATCCAGATGCAGATGAATAGTCTCTTGGGATCACGAGGTCCTGTGAACAAGTAAGACAAAGAAGAAAGTCAATACATGAAAAAAAACTGAATGTATACTTACCTATTGCACAGTTGCAGATTAATACACAGCCAATAAGACGTAAAATCCAGATGCAGACAACGGCAAACAGCTGGAGATGAATAGTCTCTTGGGATCATGAGGTCCTGTAAATAAGATAAAAAGAAAGTCAATACATGAAAAGAAACTGAATGTATGCTTACCTGTTACACAGTTGCAGTTGAATAGAAAGTCAGTCAGATTGATTTCCAGATGCAGACAACGGCAAATACTTGTAGATCAATAGCCTCTTGGGATCATGAAGTCCTGTGAACAAGTAAGACAAAGAAGAAATTCAAAACATGAAAAGAAACTGAATGTATACTTACCTGTTACACAGTTGCAGATGAATACACAGCCAATAAGACGAAAAATCCAGATGCAGTTGAATAGTCTCTTGGGATCACGAGGTCCTGTGAACAAGTAAGACAAAGAAGAAAGTAAATACATGAAAAGAAACTGAATGTATACTTACCTATTGCACAGTTGCAGATGAACACACAGTCAGTAAGAAAGAATTCCAGTTGCAGACAACCACATACAGCTGGACATGGACCGTCTCTTGGGATCCTGAAATCCTATGAATAAGTAAGACAAATAAGAAAGTCAATACATGAAAACAAACTGAATGTATACTTACCTGTTACACAGTTGCAGATGAAAAGAAACTGAATGTATACTTACCTGTAACACAGTTGCAGATTAATACAAAGCCAATAAGATAAAAAATCCAGATGCAGACAACAGCAAACAGCTGGAGATGAATACTCTCTTGGGATCATGAAGTCCTGTCAACAAGTAAGACAAAGAAGAAAACCTAAATATGAAAAGAAATTGAATGTATACTTACCTATTGCACAGTTGCAGATGAACACACAGTCAGTAAGAAAGAATTCCAGTTGCAGACAACCACATACAGCTGGACATGGACCGTCTCTTGGGATCCTGAAATCCTATGAATAAGTAAGACAAATAAGAAAGTCAATACATGAAAACAAACTGAATGTATACTTACCTGTTACACAGTTGCAGATGAAAAGAAACTGAATGTATACTTACCTGTAACACAGTTGCAGATTAATACAAAGCCAATAAGATAAAAAATCCAGATGCAGACAACAGCAAACAGCTGGAGATGAATACTCTCTTGGGATCATGAAGTCCTGTCAACAAGTAAGACAAAGAAGAAAACCTAAATATGAAAAGAAATTGAATGTATACTTACCTATAACACAGTTGCAGATGAACACACAGCCAATAAAACGTAAAATCCAGATGCAGACAACGGCAAACAGCTGGAGATGAATAGTCTCTTGGGATCATGAGGTCCTGTAAACAAGACAAAAAAAAGTCAATACATGAATAGAAACGGAATGTATACTTACCTGTTACACAGTTGCAGATGAATAGAAAGTCAGTCAGATTGAGATCCAGATGCAGACAACGGCAAACAGCTGGAGAAGAATAGTCTCTTGGGATCATGAAATCTTGTGAACAAGTAAGACAAAGAAGAAAATCAAAATATAAAAAGAAACTGAATGTATACTTACGTGTAACACAGTTGCAGATGAATACACACCCAATAAGACGTAAAAGCCAGATGCAGACAACGGCAAACAGCTGGAAATGAATAGTCTCTTGGGATCATGAGGTCCTGTAAACAAGTAAGACAAAGAAGAAAGTCAAAACGAAAAGAAACTGAATGTATACTTACCTGTTACACAGTTGCAGATGAAAACACAGCCAATAAGACGAAAAATTCAGATGCAGTTGAAAAGTCTCTTGGGATCACGAGGTCCTGTGAACAAGTAAGACAAAGAAGAAAGTCAATACATGAAAAGAAACGGCATGCTTACTTACCGATTACACAGTTGCAGATGAAAACACAGCCAATAAGACGTAAAATCCAGATGCAGACAACGGCAAACAGCTGGAGATGAGGTTCTGTAAATAAGACAAAAAAAAAAGTCAATACATGAATAGAAACGGAATGTATACTTACCTGTTACACAGTTGCAGATGAAAAAAAGCCAGTAAGCCAGAGTTCCAGATACAGACAACCATATACAGTTGATGTATAGTCTCTTGGGATCACGAGGTCCTGTGAACAAGTAAGACAAAGAAGAAAGTCAATACATGAAAAGAAACTGAATGCTTACTTACCTTTTACAAACTTGCAGATGAATACAAATCCAGTAAGAAAGAATTCCAGATGCAGACAATCACATCCAGCTGGACATGGATAGTCTCTTGGGATCATGAGGTCCTGTAAACAAGACAAAGAAGAAAGTCAATACATGAAAAGAAACTGAATGTATACTTACCTGTTACACAGTTGCAGATGAATAGAAAGTCAGTAAGATTGAGTTCCATATGCAGACAACCGCAAACACTTGGAGATCGATAACCTCTTGGGATCATGAAGTCCTGTCAACAAGTAAGACAAAGAAGAAAGTCAATACATGAAAAGAAACTGAATGTATACTTACCTGTTACACAGTTGCAGATGAATACACAGTCAGTAAGAAAGAATTCCAGATGCAGACAACCACATACAGCTGGACATCGATAGCCTCTTGGGATCATGAAGTCCTGTCAAGAAGACAACAATAAAGTCAATATATGAAAAGAAACTGAATGTATACTTATCTGTTACACAGTTGCAAATTAAAAAAAGCCAGTAAGCCAGAGTTCCAGATTCAGACAACCATATACAGTTGATGTATAGTCTCTTGGGATCACGAGGTCCTGTGAACAAGTAAGACAAAGAAGAAAGTCAATACATGAAAAGAAACTGAATGTATACTTACCTTTTACAAACTTGCAGATGAATACAAATCCAGTAAGAAAGAATTCCAGATGCAGACAACCACATCCAGCTGGACATGGATAGTCTCTTGGGATCATGAGGTCCTGTAAACAAGACAAAGAAGAAAGTCAATACATGAAAAGAAACTGAATGTATACTTACCTGTTACACAGTTGCAGATGAATAGAAAGTCAGTAAGATTGAGTTCCATATGCAGACAACCGCAAACACTTGGAGATCGATAACCTCTTGGGATCATGAAGTCCTGTCAACAAGTAAGACAAAGAAGAAAGTCAATACATGAAAAGAAACTGAATGTATTCTTACCTGTTACACAGTTGCAGATGAATACACAGTCAGTAAGAAAGAATTCCAGATGCAGACAACCACATACAGCTAGACATGGATAGTCTGTTTGGATCATGAAATCTTGTGAACAAGTAAGACAAAGAAGAAAATCAAAACATGAAAAGAAACTGAATGTATACTTACCTCTTGCAAAGTTGCAGATGAATAGAAAGTCAGTCAAATTGAGATCCAGATG
Organism: Salminus brasiliensis; assembly: GCF_030463535.1. Classification (NCBI taxonomy): domain Eukaryota; kingdom Metazoa; phylum Chordata; class Actinopteri; order Characiformes; family Bryconidae; genus Salminus; species Salminus brasiliensis. The sequence continues at coordinate 22,970,589 of NC_132883.1, read as the reverse complement.
CCGACAACGGCAAACACTTGGAGATCGATAGCCTCTTGGGATCATGAAGTCCTGTCAAGAAGTAAGAAAAAGAAGAAAATCAAAACATGAAAAGAAACTGAATGTATACTTACCTGTTACACAGTTGCAGATGAATACACAGTCAGCAAGAAAGAATTTCAGATGCAGACAACAACATACAGCTGGAGATCGATAGCCTGTTGGGATCATGAGGTCCTGTAAACAAGACAAAAACAAAGTCAATACATGAAAAGAAACTGAATGTATACTTACCTATAACACAGTTGCAGATGAATACACAGCCAATAAAACGTAAAATCCAGATTGCAGACAACGGCAAACAGCTGGAGATGAATAGTCTCTTGGGATCATGAGGTCCTGTGAACAAGTAAGACAAAAAAAAAAGTCAATACATGAAAAGAAACTGAATGTATACTTACATGTTACAAAGTTGCAGATGAATGCATCTGGAATTCTTTCTTACTGGATTTGTAGACAACCACATCCACCTGGACAGGGATAGTCTCTTGGGATCATGAGGTCCTGTAAACAAGACAAAGAAAAAAGTCAATACATGAAAAGAAACTGAATGTATACTTACCTGTTACACAGTTGCAGATGAATAGAAAGTCAGTAAGAAAGAATTCCAGATGCAGACAACCACATCCAGCTGGACATGGATAGTCTCTTGGGATCATGAGGTCCTGTAAACAAGACAAAGAAGAAAGTCAATACATGAAAAGAAACTGAATGTACACTTACCTGTTACACAGTTGCAGATGAATAGAAAGTCAGTCACATTGAGTTCCAGATGCAGACAACTGCAAACACTTGGAGATCTATAGCCTCTTGGGGTCATGAAGTCCTGTGAACAAGTAAGAAAAAGAAGAAAGTCAAAACATGAAAAAAAACTGAATGTATACTTACCTGTTGCACAGTTGCAGATGAATAGAAAGTCAGTCACATTGAGTTCCAGATGCAGACAACGGCAAACACTTGGAGATCTATAGCCTCTTGGGATCATGAAGTCCTGTGAACAAGTGAGACAACGAAGAAAGTCAATACATGAAAAGAAACTGAATGTATACTTACCTGTTACACAGTTGCAGATGAGTCCACAGTCAGTAAGAAAGAATTCCAGATGCAGACAACCACATCCAGCTGGACACGGATAGTCTCTTGGGATCATGAGGTCCTGTAAACAAGACAAAGAAGAAAGTCAATACATGAAAAGAAACTGAATGTATACTTACTTCCAATTCATCTGCAACTGTGTAACAGGTAAGTTAGATTGAGGTCCAGATGCAGACAACGGCAAGCACTTAGAGATCGATAGCCTCTTGGGATCATAAAGTCCTGTAAACAAGACAAAAAGAAAGTCAATACATGAAAAGAAGCTGAATGTATACTTACCTGTTACACAGTTGGAGATGAAAAAAAAGCCAGTAAGCCAGATTTACACAACCATATACAGTTGATGTATAGTCTCTTGGGATCATGAAGTCCTGTGAACAAGTAAGACAAAGAAGAAAGTCAATGCATGAAAGAAACTGAATGTATACTTACCTGTTACACAGTTGCAGATGAAAAGAAACGGAATGTATACTTACCTGTTACACAGCTGCAGATGAATACACAGTCAGCAAGAAAGAATTCCAGATGCAGACAACCACATACAGCTGGACAAGGACAGTCTCTTGGGATCATGAAGTCCTGTGAACAAGTCAATACATGAAAAAAAACTGAATGTATACTTACCTGTTACAAAGTTGCAGATGAATACAAAGCCAGTAAGAAAGAATTCCAGATGCAGTCAACCACATCCAGCTGGACAAGGACAGTCTCTTGGGATCATGAGGTCCTGTAAACAAGACAAAGAAGAAAGTCAATACATGAAAAGAAACTGAATGTATACTTACCTGTTACACAGTTGCAGATGAATAGAAAGTCAGTCAGATTGAGTTCCAGATGCAGACAACGGCAAACACTTGGAGATTGATAGCCTCTTGGGGTCATGAAGTCCTGTGAACAAGTAAGAAAAAGAAGAAAATAAAAATATGAAAAGAAATTGAATGTATACTTACCTATAACACAGTTGCAGATGAATACACAGCCAATAAAACGTAAAATCCAGATGCAGACAACGGCAAACAGCTGGAGATGAATAGTCTCTTGGGATCATGAGGTCCTGTAAACAAGACAAAAAAAGTCAATACATTAAGAGAAATGGAATGTATACTTACCTGTTACACAGTTGCAGATGAAAACAAAGCCAGTAAGAAAGAATTCCAGATGCAGACAACCACATACAGCTGGACATCGATAGCCTCTTGGGATCATGAAGTCCTGTAAACAAGACAAAAAGAAAGTCAATACATGAAAAGAAACTGAATGTATACTTTCCTGTTACACAGTTGCAGATGAATACACAGTCAGTCAGATTGAGTTCCAGATGTAGACAACGGCAAACACTTGGAGATCGATAGCCTCTTGGGGTCATGAAGTCCTGTGAACAAGTAAGACAAAGTAGAAAGTCAATACATGAAAACAAACTGAATGTATACTTACCTGTTACACAGTTGCAGATGAATACACAGTCAGAAAGAAAGAATTCCATTTGCAGACAACCACATCCAGCTGGACATAGACAGTCTCTTGGGATCATGAAGTCCTGTGAACAAGTAAGACAAAGTAGAAAGTCAATACATGAAAAGAAACTGAGTGTATACTTACCTGTTACACAGTTGCAGATGAAAAGAAACAGAATGTATACTTACCTGTTACACAGTTGCAGATGAATACACAGTCAGTAAGAAAGAATTCCAGACGCAGACAACCACATACAGCTGGACATGGACAGACTCTTCGGATCATGAAGTCCTGTGAAAAAGTAAGACAAAGAAGAAAGTCAATACATGAAAAGAAGCTGAATGTATACTTACCTGTTACACAGTTGGAGATGAAAAAAAAGCCAGTAAGCCAGATTCACACAACCATATACAGTTGATGTATAGTCTCTTGGGATCATGAAGTCCTGTGAACAAGTAAGACAAAGAAGAAAGTCAATGCATGAAAAGAAACTGAATGTATACTTACCTGTTACACAGTTGCAGATGAAAAGAAACGGAATGTATACTTACCTGTTACACAGTTGCAGATGAATAGAAAGTCAGTTAGATTGAGTTCCAGATGCAGACAACGGCAAACACTTGGAGATCGTTAGCCTCTTGGGATCATGAAGTCCTGTCAACAAGTAAGACAAAAAAGAAAATCAAAATATGAAAAGAATCTGAATGTTTACTTACCTGTAACACAGTTGCAGATGAATACAAAGGCAATAAGACGAAAAATCCAGATGCAGATGAATAGTCTCTTGGCATAATGAGGTCCTGTAAACAAGACAAAGAAGAAAGTCAATACATGAAAAGAAACTGAATGCTTACTTACCTACTACACAGTTGCAGATGAATAGAAAGTCAGTCAGATTGAGATCCAGACGCAGACAACGGCAAACACTTTGTCTTACTTGTTGACAGGACTTCATGATCCCAAGAGGCTATCGATCTCAAAGTGTTTGCCGTTGTCTGCGTCTGGATCTCAATCTGACTGACTTTCTATTCATCTGCAACTGTGTAACAGGTAAGTAAGCATTCAGTTTCTTTTCATATTTTGATTTTCTTCTTTGTCTTACTTGTTGACAGGACTTCATGATCCCAAGAGGCTATCGATCTCAAAGAAGAAAATCAAAATATGAAAAGAAACTGAATGTATACTTAACTGTTACACAGTTGCAGATGAATACACAGCCATTAAGAAAGAATTCCAGATGCAGATGAAGAGCAAGTTAGTTGATTGAGAAACATCCAACCAAGAAAAACACATTTTTAGCTAAACAAAAAAACAAAACACTTTTCGGTTGAGAGTCATATCTCATATGAAGACATATTAGAAAAGCCTATTATCTTTTGAAAATAACAAAATCTGACATGTGTGACTGTCATTGTAAGGCCAAGTAGGAAGGCATTAAGAATCAGTCCAAAAAATAATTATATCAGACAAAGTATTTGAGTGTAGGACTTACAGGTCTGATATGATGGAGTTACAGCAAAGGATTAAACATTTTTAATCAATAATAAGGCCAGTGAATGTCAGTTTTCTTGGCTGGGTATTTTCACAGCTGCTGTATCTTGTTTGGTGTTTCTGGGCTTTACAGCTCTTTATGTCAAGTGTAAACAGATCCAAAGTGTCATTCTCAGTGCTGATTACATCTGAAATTAACCATAAACCAGAGGTGAGTGGCTAGCAACAGGGTAATGCAGCTCAACACATGTTTCAGTTTACTACACACCCATGTCGCCTCTCCAAAGTCACAGTGATTCTAAAGTCACTCAATACAAAGCACTTAAAAACCAAACCATAAAACACTGCTTAAATCACAAATACATTAATAAAGACTTTGAGCCCATTTCCCTGAAACGGTTCACCCATTAAAGATAATAGACAAAGAAGGTTGGGAGCAGGTGGCTAGTGTTTTCTTACCTGACTGGTGTGACTGGGTAGGGCCAGTAAGTCCTGGCATAGCACCTTCTCTATGTTCCTGGAGAGTACAACAGATCCCAGGCAGCACATGTGAAGCCTTTCTCGGTGGTAAAGGACCAGACATCAAACCTGCAATCAGCAGTGGAGTGCAAAAAGTCTGCAGAATGGCTTGCTCCCTCATCAGTAGGTAAGCAAGTGGCCCAGAGACGACAATCCTGGCGTCTGTCTTCTTTCAAACTGTGTCTTGAATCTAGTGCACTAGTGGCACCGTGACACTGCGGCATTACCCTTTGGGCCCTATATTTAAGAGTGTCTTACAATAAAATTTTCAACAGTGAGAACGCCGCCCTTAGTAGTTGTCCTCGTTGCTGGAGCATGCAGAGCCATAGACAAACTGCTGAAGACATTTAATTGGTTAGAGAGGTGAAAACCAGCTGTGGGGGTGTAGAAAACCTCTGTTTTCCATGGTCAAGATGATGCTTGCAGGGCTGCTCCATGGCCACCATTGTCTTTGAAGAAAAAACACAGAGGTTAGTTAGTTAGTAAAGCAAAGTAATGTAAAGTAACACACATTGTTTATCTTAGCCAGTTTTAATCTTGGAATACACTATCAATAGCTATCAGCTGGGATACAGACAGACAGAAAGAGCATTGTGGATGGATGGAGAGAGAAAAGAGTTGTAAGGGAACAAGACAGGAAAACAAACCCCAGAAACTTACTAAACTCTGTTAACATGGCTGCACCTAATCTCACCCCCAATACCCAACTTCACCACTTTCACCATTGGTACTATTTTCATATGTTTCTAAGACTAGAACAAGCTGAATTTAAAAGAACAGGTCATGTGTTTGTACATCCAAGCACATTTTCACTAGAGTTTGGGGAGCTCAGTCAAGTTAGTTTGATATTGGATCTGCAGATATTTACTTCTCCCCTGCTCTCACTCACAATGTCCTAACATCTCTGACATGATTTTTTTAAACAATAGAGAACAGATAAACTGCAATCACTAAATATTCTTCTCAAAATGAAAAGACTGGAAATGTTGAGGAAATATAATCAAAATAGCCAGAATTCTTGCAGCAGGTGCCGTAGATGGTAAAAGAACGTCTATAAAGTGTGGATACCGAAAACTCTCACAGAGATAAGGAGCTGCTGGTGTTAGTTAAAAAGACAGTCAAACCTACTGAAGAACAGAGACTAAATAAAAATCAATGACTAACCTTAACTTCCTCACTTTTAAGGAATGGATATATTTTAGCACTTTAGACAATATAAACATGCATGTAGCACATTTTTATAACGAATAAATCATTACTGTGACACTGTCATAAAATATGCCTATTTGAACCATTTTTAAATAATATTGTTCCAGTAAAACATCCATATAGCTTACACATCCAAAGTCAGCTGTAGTGTACAGAGACACATCTGATAAATATACTACAACCCTTAGAATAGCCAGATTACAATTTGCTAACAAATGCTTAAGAGATCCTGGAGAATTCTGGAGAAAGGTCTTGTGGACAAATGAGACTAGGATTAACCTATATCAGAGTGATGGAAAGACAGAAATTGTGGATTGCTCACTCGCGCTTCAAGGGAGGTAAAATTTAGTTTGCACTCACCCTCTTATTAACGGTACATACTTGGAGCCCATAGGAACCATCCAAAACATAGGTGTTGGAAAGCTCCCACAAAGGTGTTTGTACTTCAGAAATCTTTCTTTCTGAAGTCATTTTATAATCCTGGGTGTTTCCTTGAGTTGCAGAGAGTCAATTTAGGAGTGATCCCTTTATCCTACAGAGTGCTCTGTGTGTAAGTTTATTCTAATGTCCATATGAAAGCACAAAACCTCATGAATAAAAACATACACAAGGCTTGGCTGAACATATAAGGAAACGTACAACTTACTTAGAACCTATAGTTCCATCAGTAATCTTCATTACAGTGAAGTTAGCCACAGCTAAACCTTTGCTAAAGCATGGTTCTCTCCTTTTGGCTTGTAACCTGGCCTACTTCCAATATACTGCCACATAGTGGATGGAGTAGGAATTACCATGTAAAATGCCATCTGTTGCAACAATGGAGTCACATGGGTCTCAGCTATGGCTTCAAGTTGTAGGACTTTTTATGGCATTATAGACAATAGGCAAGTGGCTTAAAGGTCCAACCACAACAGGCCCAATGAGACATAAAGAACCAGCACAACAGGCCCAGTGAGACTAGGGATGCACCTATCAGATATTAGGATCGGATATGTGTCCCTATATTAACAACGACCCCTTTTGGTCTCACTGACTTAATATTTCAGAATTACTTATTTTAGTGACAAATAAATAGCAATTTAATACATTCATATCTGTGTGTTAATTTGTTGTATTTTATTTTACAAACATGGTGAGGTAAACAGTTTATTTTTTTAACAATGTATCGGATCAATATTGTGTATCGATCGATAAGTTTATGTATTGGTATAGAAACTGAACAATGTTGGTGCATCATTAAATGTAACATATAGGAAACAGTGTGTCTTTGACAACTTCCCTAGTTAATAGAATATGCCTACATTGATAAATCCCCATACGTTTCACCCTGATTGGTGAATGTTTAGCCTTTCAAATGCATGCTTGAATGTGATTGGCTAATGGCAACCACAATAATTGACATGTCAAGTCTTCTGGACAGACAGTATTATAGAATAGGCTAAAGACGCAGTATGTAAAATTGCAGCTTGACTGGCTGTATGGTTTCTGAGAAACAGTTACGTACCACTGACCTCACCCTGCTCTGCTCACTGAGAGACAGGTAATCAGTCACACAAGTCATGTCAGACTTACTATTCAAACGTGCTGTATGTAGCTGTTACTTAATATCTGTCCGTGTCTCTTTGGATTAGGACAGAGTCATCACCACAGGCCCTCTCCTGCATTTTATCCACCGACTTGATGATCTGGTCTTAAAAACTGCTGAAGGTATACAAACTGTCCTCCTAGAACAGCTGCAGCTTTGCTTGGTCTGCCACTCAGAAGATCCAAATTTCATCAAGATGTCTGATGTAAGCCTGTACCTTTTTGTGATGTAAAACTGTGGTGCATGTATAGATTTTAACATGTATTTGTGATGCAATAAGCTGTTTTATTAATTGCTTAAACTATAGAGGAGCATTATTGGGCTAATGAGCATTATGAGCTAAATAGTTTAATTGTCACTTTAACAGGTAAGGACACCAGTTTCTCTCAGAGTTAGCTTAAGTTTTACCTATAAAAAAGGTAACTTTGATTAAAAACAAAATAATAATACTGTCTTGCAGACATCTGATTGATGTCATTTATGGCTGATTTACCGTTACAGTAACTTGATCACAATATTCTGCAAAATAAAATGTAGTAGTTTACTATAGCTCCACTGAATATTGGTTTTGTTTGTTGGTTTTATTTGGTTTCCTAAGAGGAATCTGTAACAGGAACAGGTCATTGTAATTTTATGTGTTACCCAGGTTTTAAATGTTCAGAACATTAAAATCAGATGCAAAGCAAAAAACAATAAATAAATAAAAGCATATAATATATAAAGCAAATAATACAACGTGAATAAACTGCTCAAAACAGCCATTAAAGCAGATAGAAAATGACTTACTGATAAGTAAGGTAAATAAAACGAGCCTTAAATGACAGCCAATAGCTTGTTGCCAAGACTGGTCTGCGTCAGAGACGGCCAATCAGCGCTCAGGGGGGCGTTACCTCGGCTCCTCCGCTAGAGACGTGCTGTGGATCAGAAAAAAGGTGAGAACGGCAGAGTGAAACACGATGGAAAGTTTTATTAAACTTTGTTTCATAAAATCGCTCATAAAGGTGAACGTTGAGAAGTATGACTGAAACGACGATTTGGATTTAGTCTGCATTTGATTTTGTGAGTGTAATAGGTGAAGCTTTTGGTGCAAATAGTTCAAAAGATTAAAAAGAAAAGCCTGTAGAGTTGAGGCTAACATGCTTAGGGGTCAAGGGGTCATGAGCGAGTGGGCAGTGCTGGCCACCATTTCATGCTGCTAATGAGAGTTTTATATTGAAAGAGGGAAGAAAAAATTGCTTTACTTTGTAAATGTAGTATTATGTGTATCTATTAAGGCGCTGTTTTTGGGAACAGGTCAGTTTTTTCTGGGTGTAATTTTACTCTACTCTAATCTGGCTGCATCTGCGTGAACACTCTGCAGCAGTAGTGGCGTGGTGGCGCTGTAAAGTAATCAGTACAGTGCACCGGGGAAGATGCCGCCAAAATTCTGCGTGCTGTGAGCTGCAGATAAAAGTCTTACCACACAGTGCGTCTCACCTGTGGAGCTGTGTCTCTAAAAGCAGCTCAGAACTCAAAGCTAACTTCAGGTTCGCCTGTATCAGGGTTGAGTGCAGAAACAGTCCTAAAGCTTCCTCTGTGAAACTGATACTGCAGCACGCACACTGTTTCCTCTCCCGAGGCCCCGTCTCAAATCAGTCCCTCTTCACTATGTAGTGCACTTTATGGGTCATATAAAAATAGCAGCATCTCCACCAAACAGAGCATGATATGTGTGATCAAGTCATTTCTACTCAGCAGTCGGTTCTACAATTTCCTATTTAGGCTCTCAGAATCATCAGAGACACTTTTCACCTCAAAAGGCACTTGGTGGTCAGTTTGAAGACACTAACCTGTGTGCTGTCCACACCAAAAGAATCACCCTTCTGCTTAAACACCTCCAGCTGGTCGGCAGAGAGCGCACAAACCAGGGCAGTGACTTTTACTTTTTATTTGATTTTGATAGTTAAATCACTTAGGAGCTCGCTGAAGTAATGCTAATGTACCAACAGCTGTGCTAGCTAGCTAGGTTAGCAAGTGCTGCTTTCTCAATAAAGCTGTACAGGAAGATCATGGTCATCTTAGCTCCTTTTATTTGAAACAGATTTAGAAGGCATATTAATAATAGAAGCACTTTATAATTGTGTAATTGCATACTGTAGTTCATCTGTTTCTCTGCATACTTTCACCCTGTTCTTCAGTGGTGAGGACCACCACAGAGCAGGTATTCTGTGGGAGGTGAGCTTTTTATAGCACTGCAGTGTTAAATGTCTGGACGAGTCCAGAACAAATGTGTAAACTGCTCGTTTGGAGCGATAAAAGCAACATTCCTGCAACATCCTCAAATCTTAATGTCCAGATCACTTTTCCGAGGTTTTGATGGCCGATTCTAAAGTCGTGATGAGCGGCAAGTTAGCATGGTGACATTCGTCAAAGTGGTACGTGCCAGTGGATGGCATTTTCGGATGGTGCAGTGGCCACTTCCTAGTGCCAGATGCTGATTAGGAACTGAACCCCCTTTCAAAATGTGCCTGAGCTCTTTACCTACTGGATAGGCTTGACTTTGGGCCCAAGTTATCTTACTAAACTGAGAAATCCTGCTTTGTGAAATGCCCCCCAGGAGTGGCTAAATGTTTACATAAGATACAACTGATTTTGTTAGATGAACAGAATTACTGACACATTTGATTCATTTTGTTGCTCTTGGCGTGCAGGTATCCCACCAATGCAGAGTAATAATTTTATTCTTTTATTATTGTTGATCACAGAAGAGTAGTTGGTGTAATATTGGTGGGGAGATTTGAGTAATTCTCTTGTTTTGGTTGAGACTGAGAACTTGTGTCTTTGCTAAAGGAATGCATTGTTGGAGAGGATGCTACGCCTGAGGCCCACGTTAAGGTGTTGCGTGAAAAGTACAGGACGACACAACCTGATTTAATGATCGTGAAGGACCACATGAAGACTTTTGCATTGGCAGCATGGAGAAAGGGGTTTGGCCATTGAAAATGTATACTTGTGTCTTTAATAGTCTATTATAAGATATTTTTGGCTATTCAAGGTTTTTACTCTTCACTACTGCCTTCATCACTACACTTTATTGCAACTATATAATGAAACTTTCGTGTATTTTCTGCTTTTATCTTACAGTTGTAGTTCAATGCCATCCATCCTTTAATGGTGTACGTTTGTCACTGCTTCACCTGAAACAATGCTGGGAGTTTAGCTCTAAAGGCCTCCTAGGTGATCTTCAAGAGATGCTCGTCAAAAGTGTAAGCACACAATTTTTTTATCTTTACCAGCAGACCTACAGACCTACTCTTAATTTCATTGATACTCTCAGACATGTACAGTTTCAGGAAAAGGTGCTTCAGTGTGTATCTAATATTACACTAAATGATGTTTAGTATTCCCCTGATGTTTGTGTAATGGGCCATCTGCATAGTAAAGTGATTTCATTGTGGAAGATCTTACTTACTAAACTTGGACACTCTGTGGGTTCTGTGTAGTAAAATGTTGCTTCTGGTTTCTGGTGGGTGCTTTTCTTTTTAATAAGGCTTAATTTTCTCTGGAGTATAAATGTAACCATTTGATATGGATTCTTTGAGTATGGCATACATTTAGCCATGTTAGGATGATTTTTTTTTTTTAGCTGGTATAATAAAACCTTTTTTGCTTTATTTCATTGTTTTGTTTGCTGTGAGTGCCACATTTGAATAGTATTGAGTCTAATTGTTTTTATTTGTACTGCAACTCTCTTCTGGCTGGTCTCCCTCTGCGCACCATCAGGCCCCTGCAGCTCATCCAGAATGCAGCGGCACGGGTCGTCTTCAATGTCCCTAAATTCAGCCATGTCACTCCACTGCTGCGTTCTCTCCACTGGCTTCCTGTAGCTGCCCGCATCAGATTCAAAACCCTGACGCTGGCCTACAAAGCCAAGACTGGACCAGCCCCTCCGTACTTGATGGCAATGGTCAAAAGCCGGTCTGCACCAAGAGCCCTTCGAGCTTCAAGTACGGCTCGGCTCGACCCGCCATCCCTCAAAATCCGCGGAAGACAAGCGTCCAGACTTTTTTCTGTCCTGGCACCAAAGTGGTGGAACGAGCTTCCCCTGGGTGTCCGAACGGCCGAGTCGCTCGCTGTCTTCAAACGCAGACTGAAGACCCACCTCTTCAGAGAGTACTTGGGCGAATAGAGTACTATGGTCGCCTTATTGTATTGTGTTTAGTAATGTCTAAGTTTAGAGGTATCTTTGAATTATTAGTCTATTCTAACTAGCTAAGGTTTCTTTCTTGGGTAAATAGCAAAGCACTTTGTAAGTCGCTCTGGATAAGAGCGTCTGCTAAATGCCGTAAATGTAAATGTAAATGTAACAGTCTAACAGTGGATTAGGGCTGCCCGTGGTGATTGTGTGGCTTTAAGCAGATGTGAAGGACGATTCACCACAAGAATACAGCCAAACACTTTCAGGTAAGTTCCAGTGGTATGTAATGTTGAATTTGTGTAGAAATCAAAAGAGAGTACACGCAACAAAAACAAAAAATAGACGAGCTAGATAGTACACTCTTTGTACAACAAGGCCTCAGCTGCCTTCATCTGAGGGCTGCAAAGCCTCACGCACGTCTACTATTGCTTCAGCCTACTCCGTGCAAGCTGAACCCCCTTATTGCCTCCTACACAGCCCTTTTAAGATGTATGCTGAAATTGATCCAACTCGCACAAAACATTAAAGTATGAGAAGTCAGTAAAAGAATAACCGTAAAGTTAAGCTAGCTGTAATCAAGGAAACACCTGCATTTAGTTCTCCTTCCATTAAAGCAAGATTATACAAATTTAGGCTTTGGTGATAATGATTTAGTACCACAGTGAAGTTGTAAAGTAAACCAGAAATAAACCCATATAAATAAGCAAACAAGAGCATGTCATCATTATTATGGCTTAGTACTAAAGTAAAGCAGATGATTGCATGACAGAACAGCACTGACCACAGAATACCTCAAAATGGCCGTTAACTCTTCATCTAAGGTGTGTTTTGAGTTGAATTTAGTAAAAACAAGTCTTTCTGAATGTGTGTTTACACACATTTGATGGGACAGTGCAACACTGCTGAAAGTTAATCCTGCTTTTCTGAACACTATTTAATGTTTGTGTTTTATCATGTGCTGATCATTATAACAGTGAGGCACACAGGAACTTTCACTGTCACTATGGCTAATTTACACTTTGCCATTTAGGCCAGTAAGATGCTTTAAAGAAGTATTTTGTAGACATATGTATATGTGTGTCTGCAGGTGTGGAGGTCCATGGTATAACATGTGAATTTGCACAACCAGTTCTACTCAGCGCTCAACCACGACTGATCGTCTTGTTCAGCAGTGGCACTTCGAGAGATGCCTGGGACTTACGATCGCCAAGTATGGGATTTACTGCCATTTTTACTGCCAATATTGAACATGTTTGTGTGGATGTTTCAGAGTATTGCAGCACAAAAACAAAGTAGTAAGCTGACTTAAAATAGAGCAACTCCAACAAAGGTGCAGAGTTAAATTGAGAGGAACATAAGTTGATGCAGTAGATTAAAATGTTTGTGCATGTATCATTGTTGGGAAGGCCTAGCCTGCAGTGAAGTGCCAGAATAGTGACTGGAATGGGCGTCACTGTCTTGTTGGATGCACATGTGCATAAATCTTCCATAAATGTACACTGACCAGCCATTTCTTTTCACCACTGTGTTTGATCCAGTTGTACCAGAGAGTTGCACGGCCCCTAACTTTTTATCTCTAGGGGTCAACCTAACCAAACACAAAAGAGCCTGTCACTATCAAAAGTCTTCAACCTTGATTGTGGTTAAAGCATAGTTACAGCACAGTGCTCATGTGTCTGAGACTCGTGAATTAATTAGGCAGTTGAGAATGTTGGCAGTCCCAAAAACTTGGCCCTGCCATCTATGGATGCTTAAAGATGCTTCCTCTCCACCTGCGCTGAGATGCCTTCAAGACCTGCAATGCAAAACCCACTGGTGTGAAAATATCAATTATTATAGTGCAAGCAAGTAATAAATTAAATAAACTTGATGTGTATTCCAGGATTTCACATAATTGTGTTATATCTGACAACTGTGTTAAGATATACTTTTAAATTACGAAACAGTATGATCAATATTTTGATTATCATATAGTTTTGAATTTCAACTTGTCAGATTCTCTTCTGTCCACAGGTCTTGATTATTCAGGAGTGGCTACGAAATGTATTAATGAGGCTCTGACCAACCTCATCCACAGTTCTTGTTGAGTCCACTTTTTCACACTTCTTGTGATACCACTTACAGTGCCCATTGCAATCACCTGCCCAGATTTTTTCCTGTCCACAGCCCTCTATGATTCTGAAGTGGCTATGAAGTTCATTAATGAGGCGATCACCATCTTCATTCACAGATCTTGGTGAGTCCACTTCATCACACTTGTTTTATGCTGTTTACAGAGCCCATGACATAGTTTGTCCAAAGTAGCTTATTTACACAGCCCTCAATGATTCAACTTCATTAATGAGGCTGTTACCAACCTCATTCACAGTTTTTGGTCCACTTGGTCCACTTGGTCCACTTTATCACGTTCCATTTCCTTTCATTTATGGTACCATTTACAATTGAGTGGACTGATGCTCTTGTGTGCTCTAGATATTTTGGAAATTGCTAAACCACTTTATCCACAGTTGTTGGTGAGTCCACTTCATCACAGTCCCTGATGGACTGCTTACAGTGCCCATTACAATCGACTGCCCAGATTCTCTTTTGTCCACAGCCCTTTTTGATTCAGAAGTGGCTACGAACTTCATATATGAGGCTTTCGCCAACATCGTCCACTGTTCTTGGTACAATCGCCTGCCCAGATTCTCTTCTGTCCACAGTGTTACTGTTACATTCAAGACATAGGTGATCCTGTGATCCAGTATTGCATATTTGATACTGTTAGTGCTGCCATCTGGTGGCCTGTTTCTTGTTGTTTTTGTTTTTCTCTCTCTCCCTCTCCTGGTGAAACAACTGATTGGAAACAGCTGATCTCAATGCGTGTGCTGGTTGGCTGCAGTGTCTGAGCTTTGTCATTGAAATGGTGCCATTGGCGTTTATCTAGTCGCCCGTGGCGTTCTCACCATGTGGCCAAAGGTGGTTGTGATTGAGGCTGTTCAAGATATATAACATGACAATTCACAGTTTGATGTATGTGGATCTATTGTAGCCTACTGTTTTCTGTGTCATTATGTACTTGTTGATGTCCAAGTGGTTTAATCATAGTCATGTTTGTAGTGGTGAGTGCCATTTACTATTTTAATTTCATTTATTATTTTTCATTTATTATTCTCTTGCTTCATGTTGGGGAGGCAGGTAAGGCCATTGTATTTTGTTTTATTATTTTTTAGTTAGGTTAGTTAGTAAGGAGGGATGTCATGTGTGTCTGTAATTTTGGCCTTTGCTCACCCTGATGCTATATGATGTTGACTGTGGTCTTGATATGTTTGCCTATAATACTACATTTTCATTTGAGCATTAAATCTGTTTCTTTATGGTTTGTTTATCTCCTCAAGCCCTAAACTAGTTTTTTTTATGAAATGGTTTAATAAACTGGGCTGTAAGATTACTCAAAAATTGACTAACTTTACAAGACTTTAACAAAGCAAAACTTCACCAAAAGTGAAGTAGAAAAGAAAAACATAGGCCAGAGTTATAAGAACTGCTTTTTATTGGAATTTAAAAACCTGAATGTTCTTATACGACTGAAGACGTGTCGAGGTTCTTCTGTTCCCTGTATGCTCTGTGACTAATTTGCTGAACAAGTAGATCTATCTGAGATGTTTCCAAGCTGTTTTAAGCCTGCGTCTGAGATGAACACTGTATGTGAACTTTTACATTCTGAATTTTTAGTTGAAAGTAAGTCAGAAGATGCTGAAAATGATTTCACATCAAAACTGAATTTTATTAAAGAGGCTTTGATGGAGGAACAAAGTTGGGATCAATCTCTTGATAACTGTAGACTAACTGCTGTAACAGAAGAAAGTAATGCCCCATCATGCAGTTATGTATTTTCAGCAAGATGTACATGTACTTAGCATGTACTTAGCTTAGCCCCCTGACAGTGTGTTCTCTGGTCATCTGGGTATACAGAAAACACATCAGCAGATCATGTGTTTTTTCTTTTGGCCTGGTCCTAAAGCTGATGCTGTGTTATGTTGAGTTACGGGAAAACCCAATCAGGTTATTCCATCCACATCACTTCATCCAATCCTAGCATTATGAGCACCATTTCAACGTGTGTAGGGCAGCTGCCCTGGCCACTGATCAAATCCTTCTACTTTTGTGTTACCCCTTGACCAGCTACCTAAACAAATGCTCATGCTTCATTACAGTAACAAGGCTGTGATGGCTGTCTTAAGTATGTTGCGAGAAGGTTACAAAGTATGTTCAGGTTTTTCGCTGCTGCTGCTGCACCTGCATCATTATCCTCTATTTTATTTGTTCCAGACATGAGGAGCTCCTCCCTTACTGTTCCACATTGCATTGTGGTATAATGTAAAAAAGTGTCCATTGAGTATACACCAAAAATTAGCTGTGCGCTAATCCGTATACGTTCGGCACCATTTAAGGTGGCTTCCAGTAAGAAGCTGGAGAATAACTCCAGCCTTGTTGGTGCAGCCGTTTCTTTACGGCATCATAAATCAGCACATTTTACAGTTGTAAAATACATCCAGATAGATCCGGGAACTAATTTTACTGAAGTTCTGAAATTGTTAGCAATTGATCATCACATGTCCAGTGCATATCACCCCGAATCTCAGGGTTCTCTAGAATGTTTTCAACAACCTCAGTGCTTCGTACCTACTGTCTTTAGGTAGATAAAGAATGTGATGATGGCATCCTGGTCTTATTGTTTGCCATTTGTGAAAGTGATCAGGATTCCATTGGGTTTAGCCATTCACAGCTGAATTGTGAATTTCACTTTGGAGATAAAAGACTTGTACGTACCAGGTTCTGCCCTGTGTGCAGAGTTTTCAGGAAGATTGTGTTGATGGAGGTGGATCTGCTAATAGGGTTTTGCTAAGTTCTCCCCTACTGCTTCTGAAGTATCTGCTTTTGTCACACCAGATCTCTTTCTACAGTATTCCGTAATGCCATTTGGGTTACAAAAGGTAATAGCTAATGTAAACAATTGTGAAGCATGTCTGGATGTCGTTGTGATGTCTAGATGTCTATCAGAGTTGGAATGAACATTTGGCAATCCTCTGAAATGTGTTTAAGCGCTTTCTGAAAGTTTCCCTCACACTTAATCTCACTAAATGTGAGTCTGGGAAAGCTAGAGTATCCTAGGTTTGTAAGAAGGTGGGCCAAGGTGAAGTGCGCCCTCTTGAGGCTAAGATACCAACCCTGCAGTTGTGCTTTTGTAGAACCCCTGTTCTAATGACTCCTGACTACACTCAATTCTTCAAGCTGTAAGCTGGGGCTGGAGCTGTCCTCCTTAAAGAAGACTCGAGGTGTTGACCATCCAGTTTATTTTTCATAAAAATTGAAGGAACATCAGATCATGTATAGAACCACTGAGAAGGAAGCTTAGCACTCTTATTAGCTTTTCAACACTTTATGTGGGGTCGAGTGTTTTGGCAGTAGTGCTCTATATATACCACAATATCAGCTGAAGACTGATGAGATGGTTCATGATTGTTCAAGGTTTTAATGTTCAGAATAAGAAAGATTGTGAAAATGTAGTTGCTGATGCGTTGTCTAGGCAGTAGTGTGAGGGTGTTATGACCCTGGGGAGTGTAGAAGAGAGCCTCGTTGGTGCAGCCGTGTTTGTTTACAGCGTCAGAAAGACGAAGCAGTTTAGGAACACAGAGTCCTAATCTGACGTCAGTCCAATTATTCCATTCCACCTTAAATGGTGCAGCAGTTTCAGTCAAAAGTATTCACCCCCCCATCTACTACTAAACATAACAAGTGCTTTCTCCAAATTCAATAATGCTAAATTGCAATGAGGGGTGTGAATAATTTGGACTGCAACTGTACAGCACCAGAATGGAACAGGTGGAGCATAATTGGGATGAGATGCCGATTTCAGTAGGGCATCAATCTTAGTGTGCTTCTCTATCCTTCTTCCACTTAAACACAACTCTAATAATAAACATATGATGCTTTAAATACAAAAACAGAAAATTATATTATTTATATTCAGCCCGTAGTTCAAAACTACTTCCAACCAAACACCACTGTCTGACTCACTGTTGTCTTTTCCTAGTTAATAGATGTAGATCTGCACTCTTAGCTCCTTCAGTGGAGTTTTTTTCAACCATTTCAGCCCAAAAAAAAAAAAAAAAAAAAGCTTCTAAGCTTTTCAGTCCCTGAGATCAGTACTGGAGGACTTGTGTCCCATCTGCTGAATTAAGAAAACAAATGGTAAATGTGGCATCAATCTATACAAAATGAAAATGTGAACGAGTTAGACAGTCATGCAGTGAGGTGAAGATGAATCAATGTGAGGACCAGCGGGCAGGAGGGTAGTGTTTTCTTCTTATCTTTTTTTATATCTTTGTCTTCTTTCTTCTTTGTCTTTGTAATTTTCTTTTTTCTTGTTTTCTTCTTTTGGTCGTCCTCCATTTACGCTCTAGTTTCTGCACTGTTTTTAGTTTTTGCCTTGTCATTTTACTTTTAAACAGTGCTTCTTTGTCTAAGGTTGATTGAAGGGTATTTTCTAGGTCGTTTGTTAATTTAACTAGCTCCGTTTGGAGTCATTGGGGTTATCGTGCGCTTTAGACAGTGTTACGGGGACAAATGAACATTTTGCCTAAGATGTATCTCAAAGGAGATTAGATAATGGTCTGATATTACTGAGCTTTGAGGTACAATATTTAGATGATCAATTATAACACCCAGGGTCAGGACTAAATCTAGGGTATGGTTACAGTAATGTGTGGGTCCAGTCACATTTTTTGTGATGCCGACAGAATCTAAGATTGATACAAACGCCTTTGTTAATGGATCATCTGCTTTTTCAAAATGAATATTAAAGTCTTCTACTATTATAACTTTGTCACTGCACACTGACAAGTCTGCAGCAAAATCACAAAATGATTAAAAAAATTCAGAATATGACCCTGGAGGCCTATAAATATTAATTTAGTCTGAATGCATTTTTATTTGTGGCTGGATTTGATTTATTAATGTAGAAAATCTCAAAAGAAGTGAAAGTGTTAGTGTTTTTGAATAATATCTAGTGTATTCTGGTAGATTATGCATACTCCACCTCCTGTGCCTGATAATCTAGGGCTATGTACATATTTATAACCTGCGGTGGTGGCTTCATTTACTGCTATACATTGATCAGGTTTCAGTGTGGCAGAAAATGTCTAGTTTCTAATTAATTTATTAAAACAAGCAGATTTAGATATTCTATGTTTGGCTTTAATTTGGGGCACAGACAGTCTCAAAGCAGCTCGCAGACGGTTTAGCGTGTGTCTGCGGCCTGGTCCCGGCTTTGGATTGTCAGCAGCCTTTTACACTACTCGACTAACTAGCAGACTATGCGTTATGCTGCACGAAAATAGGGCAGCACCCTCCTGCGTGGGGTGGACGCCATCCCTACCTAAAAAACAGGCTTGCCCTCAAACTTTAATCAATTATCTGTGCTATATAGCACTGTGATTCGGCTGTAAGACTCAGCGGCGCGCCTCATTGGAATGGGGCCAAAGCAAATTACGGCAATAAAGTTGCCGGTGAGTGGAAGCATAAGGTAGGTGTTTCTAATAAAGTGACCATAACCTAAAGCTACCTTACACTCAGCAAAAGTCCATTCTCTATCAGCAGAGAAACCTTTGGATGAAAAGTACTGAGCTATCTTTTGCTCATTAATATGTTTCTTCACTATGCCATTGATTACCTTTTCAAAATCAGAATCAGTCCACTGAGGCATTTCAGTCTCTCCCTTAGCTAAGGTGCTGCTTTTATAGTTAAGAGGCTTCCATGAGTATGATGGCCTTTTCTTGACATGGTGAGGAAACAGGAGAACAAAACCAAGTTTTCTTCTTATTAACTAAACTACAGAAGAACAAAAACACAACTCCGTTCAGAGAGGATTACTGTTACAAACGTTACGTTTAACAGTAACAAAACAAACTTCTCTCCTTTAGAGAGGATAACAGCCACAAAACACTAGGTTTTTATCAGTGACAAACAGATAACTTCTCTTCTTTCAGAGAGGCTAACAATTACTGACTCCTCTGTCTTAGGAAACCAGAATTTCTCTCAGATTCGAAATGATGTTTACTCACCAAGAAGGTTTTAGTAGGCCATCCGGGTCACAACACCACATTGTTAGAAATCCGGCATACAGGACACAGATTCAGGAGTCAGGAGACTGGATCTTTAGCATTGGAGTTTATTCACATGCAGACAGAAAATCATACACTGGCACAGCTTAGTTGATCACGGTCAGTCTAGTCTAGTCCGACCATGTCTAGTCCGAACCAATCCAGTCTAAGACAAAATTCAGTCCAAAACTGAATTCAGTCCAAAACTGAATTCAGTCTAAAACAGAATCCAGTCTGATTAGGGGTATTTTGAGAGGGCCTTATATATATTGGAAATTGTGGGAGGGGAAACGAAGGGTAACAAAAGGTGAGACAAAGGATTAAGATAACCATTTGATAAGTTGAAACCACATGAAAGTAATGTTAGAAAGGGCCATATTTTCTCTCAGCTGCAACTCTCAGGTCTTTGGTCTTCACCTATATAAGGCCATCAGTTGTCAGGTACATCTGGATTGTACACAAAACTGTCTGCCCTCCATTGGGTGTTGTGCCCACTTGGGCTATTCGGGGTCAGTGTGGGTGGAGGTAAAGAACTGCCGATTGGCTTTTCAATTTTGCTTTCTGTCAGCGTGATCTCACCCTTGCATGAGTATGATGCAGGACCTCTAGTGTGCACCTTAGGAGTGTCTGGTGGGTTAGGGGGTTCAGGCTGATCTTTGACCTTGAACTTGACCAAACCTTGCATCTCCATCTCCACATCAGTTTCGGTCCAGGTGGTCATGTGAAGTGGTCACTGCACTGCTGTCTGCTCTTGTCCATCTGATTCAGGGGCATATGGAGGTGGTCTCAGGTTTGAGCCGAGAATACAGCCCGGGCTTGTTTGTCTTGTCATCATGTTGTTTGCTTATCTCCATGTTGTGAAAGTTAGCTTACGAGTGATAAGAAGATAAGGGGTGATGAGAGACATATTGGGGTAATACAAGAAGATATGGGGTGATGAGAGAAACAAAGGGGTGAAACCAGTAGAAGGATGTTACAAGAGAAATATGGAGTGTTAAGAGAAATATGGGGAGTTATAAAGAATAAATAAAGGGGTGTTAAAAGAAAAAGAAGGGGTATTAATAGAAGAAACTGGGTATTACAAGAAGGGTGAGTAATTATACAAGTGAAGAGCTAGGGTATAGTGTACACAGAAGAAAGTAAAGCGATAGCTTAAAAGGGATAGCTTGTGTGTGTGAATGTGAAGGGAATTATCGTGTGTCTCTCAGTCTGTGTGTGGATTCTGGGTGGCTATGTTCTGTTGGGGTTGAAGGGATATGTTTGGAGAGTAATTCTAAAAACTCTCCATACTGTTGTCTTTTATTGTGAGATCTTGTGCTTTGCAGGAGATCTCACAATAAGAAAAATCTCATAAAAACGAGAGGAGCTATATTTAAGTTTGTGCACAGAATCAATAAAAGCCAAATTAATTGGGGTTGTAAAAAGATAAGGGTAAAAGCTGAAAATAATTCTGTTATTGTCTCAGAAAAATGTGTGCCTTTGTGGGAGGTTTAAGGGAAGATACAGTATGGGGGCCACCGGAGAATAGAAAAACAGGAGTAAATGTTACATGTTGTATGTCTAGTCTGAGATTTAGTTTTAATGGCCAATAAAAGATAAATGGATCCATTAGATAGAGTTATGTGATAATGAGTGTAGAAAAGCAGTAGGAAATCTATGAAATAAATAGGTTTTGTAGATATGTGGGTTGGAACGAAGTATAGGAAAATTAATGAGCCCGGACTGGACGTCAGAGAGGGAGATAGGTAAAGGAACAGTTTCATAAACCACTAAAGCAGCCCATACTGGCACCAGGTCACGTGTAGTACAATAATACTGTTAATAAGTCCTGTGGTTGTTGTATGGATACTGGAATGTGGGTTTTATAGTGTAAGTCCAACCTACCAACCTGAGAAAGAGATTGACTAGGTTAAAATAGTTATACATAGAAGATGTGTTTATATCTTATGTGTAGGTAATTCTTTGTATGAATAACAAGCATTATTGTTAAGCACTGTAGGAAAGTAATCTCTGGTATTTCTGTTCTATGCTGGTATCTCTGGTATTTCTGTTCTATGCTGGCAGAAAGGGAATCTATCCACCTGTACATACTAGCATCTAAATATGTTCTGCACACATGCTTCTGGTTGAACTTTGACCACTGGAAAGGGGAGCCTCATGTATGCAAGCATACACATACACTAAGGTTTAAGGTTGGTAGAGAGTTAAATCACTTTTAAACACACATAGTTAAAGATTCTCTCACTTGATTAGCTTAAGATTAGATCTACAAGTAATCTGGTTTGATTCTCCTTTCTCTTTTATGGGATGTGAGAGGAGACAGAAAGAAGGACCTAAGGAGGGGCAGCTGGCGAGCGACGTGCCAGAAACATCACATGGACTGAGTGGAAGAAGCTGTGCTGACTTCAGATCAGGCTAGTGTGCTTATCCACAGATCACTTCCCTGTATACACCTGCATTCTAAACAAATGTGTATTCATATTTATAGTGCTATTAATTATATAATACTTGCTAACAGCGTATAAGATGCTGCATGAAGCTTGCCAACTGATTGGTCGGGCAGTGACTTTGATTACTTAAAGAGAACACACTTGGGGGTTAAACATTTTGTTGAAAGCCACAGGTAGGGAAGTATTTGGTGGTTTTTTTTTTTTTTTTTTAGTGTGTTCATACATTCTTAAGGTCTGGGCTGGTCTGAAGTTGGCAAACCTCAGTTAATTTCAACAACTCGTATAGTAACTTATAATAAACAAATAAATAAATATTGTATAATTCAAAGTAGACAGTGAAGTGGTAGTAACTTCAAAAATTTTAAAGTAATCTTTTTCACACTCAAATAACATAAAGAGGCCATTATTATGCCAACTATGGGTACAAACACTTCGAAAGGAATTACTGTTCCTGTTGATGTAGTTAAAATAATCCATTAATTAAAGGCATAACTAAGACATCAGAGAAATGACACAAGCGTTGGCCTGACATTGACCAACCTTGGCCAGTGGAGGGGACTCTTAATCCAGATGTAATTAAAGTAATGCAAGTACTTGTGGCCACGTACAAGGCTAACCAAAAGAAAGGTAAGAAGGGGGAAAAACATAAGGAGAAGAGACCGATGGAGCTTGGCATTCTCCAGTTGCTGGAATAAGAAGGGCAGAAACTGGTCAAAGCAGCAAAGGATAAGAGAGAGAGGAGTGCAGAAGAAATGGAGAGACAGATGAGAGGAATAGGAAAGCAGATGGCAGAAATTAATAAGCCATTTTCACACGTAAACCCAGTAAAGAACCCCCCACCATATGAGAAGGAATTGAAGTCTGAGAAGATCTATCCCCAGCTCCCAGTGATCACTCAAGAGGGCAAATATCACATCAGAGATGATGATGACCGAATAGTGGAAGCAGGAAAAGCAGAAACAATTATAAAAATGTATTTTCCAAAAGCAAGAAGAAAATCAACATATATGTAAACTGAAGGTGAAGTGAAGATCAGGAGGACAAAAGTTGGAGATGATGTGGATGAAAGTGCGTGGGAAGAAGCCAGAAGAGGATGTGATCCAGCAGTCACGCGGATCCTGGTGAGGGCAGAAAGGAAAGGAGACAAGACGAGAAAGTATGAGGACTCAACAGATGAGAGTTCTAATAAAATGAGTATATGAAGGTAGTGATCAAGGTAAGGAACATAGTCTTTCCACCTTAAGGGGATTCTTTCCAACAGCAGCCGGTACAAGAATGGAAGAAGAAATGTAGAGAGGCGTATAGACCAATGCCTTTCTCACGTGGACACTGCTATGACTTTAGAAAGTCAAAAATCATTGGAGAAGCAGTTGAAGGAGCTGCAGATGCAGACGAAAGAATTGAGGCTGGAAGGATCTCAGAAAGTGGATGAGAAATATGCATTGCACCCCAAAAAAGGATTGTCATGTGACAATATGTGTCCAGTGATTATCTGAGGACCGACATTAGAGTACAAGCCTTGGCAGAATACAGACATGTCTGATGTCATGGAAAAATTGCCAACTCTTCAAGATGGAGCACATCCTTGGAGTAAGAAGAGATCATGGTGGGAACAGAACCTGCTGTAGGAGATAAAGAGACTTCTTGCTATTCTCCGGGGAGTTCCAGCCATCGAAGAAATTCTGCAAAAAGCTGGATTTGATTGCTACATGGGGACAGCGGTAAATGATCCAGAACGGTTTGCTGCAATTAGAGGTCGGGTGTGGACAGCATTGAGATACATTTCCAACAAATATACATCCTGATAACATTGGGAGAACCATTGGGAGAGGAAGAAAACCCTAGAGCCTTATGTGTCAAGAACCCATCAAGGGAGAAATCACAGGGCATGACCCGGAAGCAAATCCATACAAAACAATAAATCCTTCGAGCCAAAATACAGAAAGGACTGCCGTTGTCTGTGAAAAACAAACTGGCAGAAGTCGTGGACTTAGAAGGTATGGCAAAAGGGGTTTATACAGACCACATTTCTCATCAAGTGGAGTTGTATAGGGAGAAGGAACAGGACCAAAAAGAGCGAGATCAAGAGACCCTCAGAAAACCGACCTCACATACAACTGGTGGAGAACAAGAAAAAAGAAAAAAAAAAAAATGCAAGCCCTGGTTATACCAAGCCAGCCTCCAAAAAATCAGCAAGATCAGCCTTCACAACAACTGCAGCCAAATCAGGTTCACCCTCATTGACTCAACCATCATCAGTGGTTCCAGATGTCTCCTGGCCACAGCCAGTTTTTGGTCAAGTACAGGTCTAGAGAGGACAGGGTCAAGGAATCATAGGAAGAGGAAGAAGATTTGATCCAACCTTTCAGCAATCCTTGAAGCATGCTACAACTGTGGAATGGTAGGTCACCTCGCTCGAGAGTGCAACAGACCAAGAGAAAGTTTCAGGGGAAATTACAGAGGAGGATTCAGGGTCCAATTGAGGCCATTCAGGGGACCGGTGAACCCTTATAGGGGCCTGGAACCAGGATTCTAGAGGTGTCCAGAGAATTCGAAAGGGGGTGTCAGCTGGTAGCATCAGAGCCAGAGTGATCCAACCATTGAGGTGAAAGTAAATAATTGACCATTAAAGATGATGGCAGATGGCGGAGCAGCTTTCACATGTAGCCAGCCTGAAGATGCTACACATCTCCCCATGTCTGGTCAGTGGATTCGGACAATCGGGTTTCAGGGAGTGAAACAGCTGATTCCTCTCACAGAACCAATAGAGCTCTGCTATAAAGATATGAAGATTACAATACCCATTCTGGTATCAGAACACACACCAATAGCATTGTTGGGAAGAGATGCTTTGTGCAAATTGAACTGCACAATAAAATGTACACCAGACGGATGCCTGGTGGAAGTGCCAAGTGACATTGTCCACCAACTACTGATGACGACAGAAGCCGAAGCTTCATCAGTGTTCTGGATTGGAAATCTTACTGCAGCCTTCTTGGAGCCGGCCAAGTTGTGGGAGATGTTTATTGCGGCAAACCTGCCTGATGCAGTACTGTTAAACAGTACTGTTATTCAGTATGTAGATGATCATAATTGCTGCAGATGTTGGCTGAGAAGGGGCATAAGGTCTCTCAGAAAAAGGTGCAGTACTGTCAGAAGAAGGTAGTTTATTTGGGTCAGACAATAACGCAGGGGCACAGAAGTATTTCTGACAAACAGTTGAAGCTATTCGTTATGCTCCCAAGCCCAGAACAGTCAGGGAACTGATGACATTTTTATGTATTGCAAGTTATTCTATAGAGGACTATGCCAGTTTAATAGGGCCTTTGAGGGCTATGCTAAAAGATATTGGGAATGCTAAACTCCACTGTAACTTATCCGGGACACGAGATGGCCTTTTAGCATTTGAGACGATTAAACAGAGGTTACAAGAGGCTCCAGCATTGGCGCTTCCAGATTACTCTAAGAATTCCTTATTGTATGGGTCTTGTACTTCTACTGGAGGTAAATATGCATGTGCAGTCCTCTGTCAAGCGACAGGTACAGTAACAGGTCCACAGCCTATTTCTTATTATTCTACAGCATTTTCAGGAGTTGAATTAGGGTTGCCATTATGTTATAGAGCTATGGTAGGAGTCCATTTAATGTATGAGAAAGTGTCATCCAGTAACAATTATTACCCATCATAGCCTTAGAAATCTACTGAACCATGGCAAATACACATTGACTATGTCAAGGCTGAGTTATTATTATAAGCTTCTAGAACAGGAAGATGTCACCCTAATGAGGTGTGTCACAGTGAATCCAGCTGACACCTTGCCAACTTCAGAAGATGGTGAACCCCATGATTGTGTTCAAGACGCTGAGAAATACTCAAGGCTTAGGTCAGATTTGCAAGCCCTCCCACTGCATAATGCAGACTTGGAATACTGGACTGATGGGTCTTATTATAGGAGAGGCAATACATTGTGTGCAGGTTATGCAGTAGTAAAAGCCCAAGGAGCAAACTTTGTGGTTGAGAAAGCTGCAGTAATACCACAGCCTGCTTCAGCACAACTTGATAAACTTATAGGGTTAACAGAAGCATGTTTATTGGCAGAAGGTAAGCAAGTGACTATCTATACTGATTCTGCCTATGCACATAGCGTGTGTCACCTGTTTGGTGCAATATGGAATAGGGGGTTTAAGAAAACAGGTTCTCCTATACAGCATCATGAGCAAATAATAAAATTGTTACATGCCATGATGAAGCCCAAAGAAAGTGCTATAGCTAAATGTGCAACACATAAAAGAGACATGTCAAAAGTCATTCAGGGGAATAAAGCGGCTGATGACGCTGCACAGGTAGCAGCTGATGACGCTGCACAAGGAGCAGACAAATGGGGTGAAGTCTTTTTGGTTACGCATGAGGTAGACATGGAAGACAAAATAACAATCAAGGATGTGACCTTAATGCAGGAAGCAGTTCCTGATAAAGATAAACAGTTGTGGCGAGATCGAGGGGCCACTCCAGATTCTACTGGCCTTTAGAGTAATCATGAGGGGCTGATAGTCGCATAGTCCTATGCGTGATTTAGTAGTGGACTTTGTTGACATGATTAAACCAATAGGAGGTAAGAGATTTGTTAGTCGTGGAAGACTGATTTTCGAGATGGCCAGAGGCCTGTCCAACTAAACGGAAAGATGCACATTTAGTTGCCAAGTTTCTGTGCAGAGAAGTCATAAGCAAGTGGGGACTTCCACATCGAATATCCTCAGATAATGGGAAGGAGTTTGTAGAAGTGAAATTCATTAGATTAAATAGCGTCTTAGGGCAGTGTATCATCCACAAAGTCAGGAAATTTGTGTAAAAAATTTAATGGTAAGAACCGCATTGTGAAAATCTGTCAGCACAGGTCTGAATTGGGTTGCTGCACTTCCATTGGCGTTAATGGTGTGTCGATCACGTGAGCTGTGTGATTTGCACATGACACCGCATGAGTTGGCAACAGGCAGACGAATGCCAATGCCTTGCTTGCATACAAGTGTAAAGGGTTCAAGTCTTGGCCTTTTAGAAGATGAAATGAGAGCGTATGTAACATACATGGCTAATCCACATAAGAGAATATCCATGTATGTTTCTGACAGGCAAAAGAAAGAAGAGGTGCAGGAGAGGCTGGATGAGCAAAAGAGGAGTGTGGTGCAACCTGGGGACAAGTTGTTTGTGAAGGTGTTTAAAAGAAAATGATATAACGAACGCCGTGAAGGTCCTTTTGAGGTTGTGCGCAGTCCAAGTTAAAGGGTCTCCAACGTGGTATAATTTGTCACATTGTGGTAAAGCACCAAGGGAAGAAACACCTCATGTGCATGAAAGAGATGTGGAAGGCTCAAGAGAACCAGGACGTACAGAAGGAGAGAGGCAGGAAGATCTACAGGGTCAAACTCCAAAAGAGGAGATTGTCCATGATGTGGACAATGGTGATGACTCTGTGGGCATTTCTGATGATGCCGGAAATGACTCTGCAATTAACCAATAGGAAAGAAGATTTGGGGACATTGAGTTTAGGGATGTCCCAGAAACAGCAGGAACTAGTTCAGGGGAGTGTAAAGCACTAAAAGGGTACTGAGGACACTGATTCCTCAACAGGGGGAGTCAGAGAGTCAAATAGACGTACAAGTCCAAAACCAGTACAAAAAAGGGTCAGACCTAAACGTTACGAAGACTGAGGTAGATGTGTCATTGGAGAAGATGACTTTATTAGCATCAAATGTTACTGAAGATATAAATAAAGAAGTAACTTTCTTTCGTATTACAAAGAAGAAAGTCAATACATGATAAGAAACTGAATGTTTACTTACCTGTTAAACAGTTGCAGATGAAAACACAGCCAGTAAGACAGAATTCTAGATGCAGAAAACCACATACAGCTGGATATGGATAGACTCTTGAGATCATGAGGTCCTGTCAACAAGTAAGGCAAAGAAGAAAGTCAATACATGAAAAGAAACTGAATGTATACTTACCTGTTACACAGTTGCAGATGAATACACAGCCAGTAAGCCAGAGTTCCAGATTCAGACAACCATATACAGTTGATAAATAATCTCTTGGGATCATGTCCTGTGAACAAGTAAAACAAAGAAAAATGTCAATACATAAAAAGAAACTGAATGCTTACTTACCGATTACACAGTTGCAGATGAAAAAAAGCCAGTAAGCTAGAGTTCCAGATTCAGAAAACCATATACAGTTGATGTATAGTCTCTTGAGATCATGAGGTCCTGTGAACAAGTAAGACAAAGAAGAAAGTCAATACATTAAAATAAACGGAATGTATAGTTACCTGTTACGCATTTGCAGATGAATACACCGTCAGTAATCCAAAATTCCAGATGCAGACGATGGCAAAAAGTTGGAGATGGATACACTCTTAGGATCAAGAGGTCATATAAACAAGTAAGACAAATAAAGTCAATACATGAAAAGAAACTGAATGTATACTTACCTGTTACAGAGTTGCAGATTAATACACAGCCAGTAAGAAAGAATTCCAGATGCAGACAACCACATACAGCTGGACATGGATAGCCTCTTGGGATCATGAAATCCTGTCAACAAGTAAGACAAAGAAGAAAGTCAATACATGAAAAGAAACTGAAAGTATACTCACCTGTTACACAGTTGAAGATAAATAAACAGCCAATAAGAAGAAAAATCCAGATACAGACAACGGCAAACAGCTGGAGATGAACAGTCTCTTAGCATCATGAGGTCCTGTGAACAAGAAAGTCAATACATGAAAAGAAACTGAATGTTTACTTACCTGTTACACAGTTGCAGATGAATACACAGCCAGTACGACAGAGTTCCAGATGCAGACTACGGCAAAAAGTTGGAAATAGATAGTCTCTTGGTATCATGAGGGCCTGTCAACAAGTAAGACAAAGAAGAAAGTCAAAACATGAAAAGAAACTGAATGTATACTTACCTGTTACACAGTTGCAGATGAAAAAAAAGCCAGTAAGCCAGAGTTCCAGATTCAGACAACCATATACAGTTGATGTATCGTCTCTTGAGATCACGAGGTCCTGTCAACAAGTAAGACAAAGAAGAAAATCAAAATATGAAAAGAAACTGAATGTTTACTTACCTGTAACACAGTTGCAGATTAATACACAGTCAGTAAGAAAGAATTCAAGATGCAGACAACCACATACAGCTGCATATGGACAGTCTCTTGGGATCATGAAGTCCTGTGAACAAGTAAGACTAAGAAGAAAGTCAATACATGAAAAGAAACTGAATGCTTACTTACCGATTACACAGTTGCAGATGAATAGAAAGTCAGTCAGATTGAGATCCAGATGCAGACAACGGCAAACACTTGGAGATCGATAGCCTCTTGGGATCATGAAGTCCTGTCAACAAGTAAGACAAAGAAGAAAGTCAATACATGAAAAGAAACTGAATGTTTACTTACCTGTTACACAGTTGCAGATGAATACACAGCCAGTAAGAAAGACTTCCAGATGCAGACAACCACATACAGATGGACATGGATAGTGTCTTGCGATCATGAAGTCCTGTGAACAAGTAAAACAAAGAAAAAAAGTCAAATCATGAAAAGAAACTGAATGCTTACTTACCGATTACACAGTTGCGGATGAAAAAAAGCCAGTAAGCTAGAGTTCCAGATTCAGACAACTATATACAGTTGATGTATAGTCTCTTGAGATCATGAGGTCCTGTGAAAGGGACAAAATGAAAGTCAATACATGAAAAGAAGCGGAATGTATACTTACTTGTTACACAGTTGCAGACTAATACACAGCCAGTAAGAAAGACTTCCAGATGCAGACAACCACATACAGCTGGACATGAATATCTCTTGGGATCATGAAGTCCTGACAAAGAGTAAAACAAAGATGAAAATCAATATATGAAAAGAAACTGAATGTATACTTACCTGTTACACAGTTGCAGATGAAAAAAAGGCCAGTAAGCCAGAGTTCCAGATGCAGACAACCATATACAGTTGATGTAAAGTCTCTTGGGATCACGAGGTCCTGTGAACAAGTAAAACAATGAAGAAAGTTAATACATGAAAAGAAACAGAATGTTTACTTACCTGTTACACAGTTGCAGATGAATACACAGCAAGAAAGAAAGAATTCCAGATGCAGACAACATACAGCTGGACATGGACAGGTCTCTTGGGATCATGAAGGCCTGTGAACAAGTAAGACAAAGAAGAAAGTCAATACATGAAAATAAACTGAATGCTTACTTACCGATTACACAGTTGTAGATGAATAGAAAATCAGTCAAATTGAGATCCAGATGCAGACAACGGCAAACACTTGGAGATCGACAGACTCTTGGGATCATGAGGTCCTGTAAACAAGACAAAAAGAAAGTCAATACATGAAAAGAAACTGAATGTATACTTACCTGTTACACAGTTGCAGGTGAATAGAAAGTCAGTCAGATTGAGATCCAGATGCACACAACGGCAAACACTTGGAGATCGATAGCCTCTTGGGATCATGAAGTCCTGTGAACAAGTAAGAAAAAGAAGAAAATTAAAATATGAAAAGAAACTGAATGTTTACTTACCTGTAACACAGTTGCAGATGATTACACAGCCAATAAGACGAAAAATCCAGATGCAGATAACTGCAAACAGCTGGAGATGAATAGTCTTTTGGGATCATGAGGTCCTGTAAACAAAAGAAACTGAATGCTTTTCTTCCGATTACACAGTTGCAGATGAATACACAGTCAGTAAGAAAGAATTCCACATGCAGACAACGGCAAACAGCTGGAGATGAATAGTCTCTTCGGATCATGAGGTCCTGTAAACAAGACAAAGAAGAAAGTCAATACATGAAAAGAAACTGAATGCTTAATTACCCGTCACACAGTTGCAGATGAATACACAGCCAATAAGACGTAAAATCCAGATCCAGACAACGGCAAACAGCTGGAGATAAATAGTCTCTTGGGATCATGAGGTCCTGTAAACAAAACAAAAAAAAGTCAATACATGAAAAGAAGCGGAATGTATACTTACCTGTTACACAGTTGCAGATGAATACACAGCCAATAAGACGAAAAATCCAGGTGCAGATGAATAGTCTCTTGAGATAATGAGGTCCTGTAAACAAGACAAAGAAGAAAGTCAATACATGAAAAGAAACTGAATGTATACTTACCTGTTACACAGTTGCAGATGAATAGAAAGTCAGTCAGATTGAGTTCCAGATGCAGACAACGGCAAACACTTGGAGATCGATAGCCTCTTGGGATCATGAAGTCCTGTGAACAAGTAAGACAAAGAAGAAAATCAAAATATGAAAAGAAACGGAATGCTTACTTACCGATTACACAGTTGCAGATGAAAACACAGCCATTAAGAAAGAATTTCAGATGCAGACAACCTCATACAGCTGGACATGGATAGCCTCTTGGGATCAAAAAGTCCTGTGAACAAGTAAGCTAAAGAAGAAAATCAAAATATGAAAAGAAATTGTATGTATACTTACCTGTAACACAGTTGCAGATGAATACACAGCCAATAAGATGTAAAATCCAGATGCAGACAACGGCAAACAGCTGGAGATAAATAGTCTCTTGGGATCATGAGGTCCTGTAAACAAAACAAAAAAAAAGTCAATACATGAAAAGAAACGGAATGTATACTTACCTGTTACACAGTTGCAGATGAATACACAGCCAGTAAGAAAGAATTCCAGATGCAGACAACCACATACAGCTGGACAACGACAATCTCTTGGGATCACGAAGTCCTGTCAACAAGTAAGACAAGGAAGAAAGTCAATACATGAAAAGAAACTAAATGTATACTTACCTGTTACAAAGTTGCAGATGAATACAAATCCAGTAAGAAAGAATTCCTGATGCAGACAACCACATCCAGCTGGACATGGAAAGTCTCTTGGGATCATGAAGTCCTGTGAATAAGTAAGACAAAGAAGAAAGTCAATACATGAAAAGAAACTGAATGTATACTTACCTGTTACACAGTTGCAGTTGAAAAAAAGCCAGTAAGCCAGAGTTCCAGATTCAGACAACCATATACAGTTGATGTATAGTTTCTTGGGATCACGAGGTCCTGTGAACAAGTAAGACAAAGAAGAAAGTCAATACATGAAAAGAAATTGAATGTATACTTACCTGTTACACAGTTGCAGATGAATAGAAAGTCAGTCAGATTGAGATCCTGATGCAGACAACGACAAACACTTGGAGATAGATAGCCTCTTGGGATCATGAAGTCCTGTGAACAAGTAAGACAAAGAAGAAAATCAAAATATGAAAAGAAACTGAATGTATACTTACCTGTAACACAGTTGCAGATGAATACACAGCCAATAAGACGTAAAATCCAGATGCAGATGAATAGTCTCTTGGGATCATGAGGTCCTGTAAACAAGACAAAGAAGAAAGTCAATACATGAAAAGAAACTGAATGTATACTTACCTGTTACACAGTTGCAGATGAATGGGAAGTAAGTTAGATTAAGTTCCAGATGCAGACAACGGCAAGCACTTGGAGATCGATAGCCTCTTGGGATCATGAAGTCCTGTCAAGAAGTAAGACAAAGAAGAAAATCAAAACATGAAAAGAAACTGAATGTATACTTACCTGTTACACAGTTGCAGATGAATACACAGTCAGTAAGAAAGAATGCCAGATGCAGACAACCACATACAGCTGGACATCGATAGTCTCTTGGGATCATGAAGTCCTGTGAACAAGTAAGACAAAGAAGAAAGTCAAAACATGAAAAGAAACTGAATGTATACTTACCTGTTACACAGTTGCAGATGAAAAAAAAGCTAGTAAGCCAGAGTTCCAGATGCAGATAACCATATACAGTTGATGTATCGTCTCTTGGGATCACGAGGTTCAGTGAACAAGTAAGACAAAGAAGAAAGTCAATACATGAAAAGAAACTGAATGCTTACTTACCGATTACACAGTTGCAGATGAATAGAAAGTCAGTCAGATTGAGATCCAGATGCAGACAACGGCAAACACTTGGAGATCGATAGCCTCTTGGGATCATTAAGTCCTGTCAACAAGTAAGACAAAGAAGAAAATCCAAATATGAAAAGAAACTGAATGTATACTTACCTGTAACACAGTTGCAGATTAATACACAGCCAATAAGATGAAAAATCAAGATGCAGACAATGGCAAGCAGCTGGAGATGAATAGTCTCTTGGGATCATGAGGTCCTGTAAACAAGTAAGACAAAGAAGAAAGTCAATACATGAAAAGAAACTGAATGCTTACTTACCGATTACACAGTTGCAGATGAAAAAAATAAAGCCAGTAAGCCAGAGTTCCAGATTCAGACAACCATATACAGTTGATTTATAGTCTCTTGGGATCACGAGGTCCTGTGAACAAGTAAGACAAAGAAGAAAGTCAATACATGAAAAGAAACTGAATGTATACTTACCTGTTACACAGTTGCAGATGAATAGGAAGCAAGTTAGATTGAGTTCCAGATGCAGACAACGGCAAGCACTTGGAGATCGATAGCCTCTTGGGATCATGAAGTCCTGTCAAGAAGTAAGACAAAGAAGAAAATCAAAACATGAAAAGAAACTGAATGTATACTTACCTGTAACACAGTTGCAGATGAGCACACAGCCAATAAGACGAAAAATCCAGATGAAGACAATGGCAAACACTTGGAGATCGATAGCCTCTTGGGATCATGAAGTCCTGTCAACAAGTAAGACAAAGAAGAAAATCAAAACATGAAAAGAAACTGAATGTATACTTACCTGTTACACAGTTGCAGATGAATACACAGTCAGTTAGAAAGAATTCCAGATGCAGACAACCACATACAGCTGGACATCGATAGCCTCTTGGGATCATGAAGTCCTGTAAACAAGACAAAAAGAAAGTCAATACATGAAAAGAAACTGAATGTATACTTACCTGTTACACAGTTGCAGATGAATAGAAAGTCAGTCAGATTGAGTTCCAGATGCAGACAACGGAGGACACCTTTCGCTGTACAATGTGCACTGTACAGTGAAAAATACGTGCAGCTTACCTTACCTTGGGATCATGAGGTCCTGTAAACAAGAAAAAAAGAAAGTCAATACATGAAAAGAAACTGAATGTATACTTACCTTTTACATAGTTGCAGTTGAAAAAAATCCAGTATGCCAGAGTTCCAGATTCAGACAACCATATACAGTTGATGTATAGTCTCTTGGGATCACAAGGTTCTGTGAACAAGTAAGACAAAGAAGAAAGTCAATACATGAAAAGAAACTGAATGCTTAGTTACAGATTAATAGAATTATTTGCAGATGAATAGAAAGTCAGTCAGATTGAGTTCCAGATGCAGACAACGGCAAACACTTGGAGATCAATAGCCTCTTGGGATCATGAAGTCCTGTCAAGAAGTAAGAAAGAAGAAAATCAAAACATGAAAACAAACTGAATGCTTACTTACCGATTACACAGTTGGAGATGAATACACAGCCATTATGAAAGAATTCCAGATGCAGACAACCACATACAGCTGGACATGGACAGACTCTTGGGATCATGAAGTCCTGTGAACAAGTAAGACAAAATAGAAAGTCAATACATGAAAAGAAGCTGAATGTATACTTACCTGTTACACAGTTGCAGATGAAAAAAAGCCAGTAAGCCAGAGTTCCAGATTCAGTCAACCATATACAGTTGATGTATAGTCTCCTGGGATCATGAAGTCCTGTGAACAAGTAAGACAAAGAAAAAAGTAAATACATGAAAAGAAACTGAATGTATACTTACCTGTTATAGAGTTGCAGATGAGCACACAGCCAATAAGATGAAAAATCCAGATGAAGACAATGGCAAACACTTGGAGATCGATAGCCTCTTGGGATCATGAAGTCCTGTCAACAAGTAAGACAAAGAAGAAAATCAAAACATGAAAAGAAACTGAATGTATACTTACCTGTTACACAGTTGCAGATGAATACACAGTCAGTTAGAAAGAATTCCAGATGCAGACAACCACATACAGCTGGACATCGATAGCCTCTTGGGATCATGAAGTCCTGTAAACAAGACAAAAAGAAAGTCAATACATGAAAAGAAACTGAATGTATACTTACCTGTTACAGAGTTGCAGATTAATACACAGCCAGAAAGAAAGAATTCCAGATGCAGACAACCACATACAGCTGGACATGGATAGCCTCTTGGGATCATGAAATCCTGTCAACAAGTAAGACAAAGAACAAAATCAAAATATGAAAAGAAACTGAATGTATACTTACCTGTTACACAGTTGCAGATTAATACACAGCCAATAAAATGTAAAATCCAGATGCAGACAACGGCAAACAGCTGGAGATGAATAGTCTCTTGGGATCATGAGGTCCTGTAAACAAGACAAAAAAAAAGTCAATACATGAATAGAAACGGAATGTATACCTACCTGTTACACAGTTGCAGATGAAAAGAAACGGAATGTATACTTACCTGTTACACAGTTGCAGATGAATAGAAAGTCAGTAAGAAAGAATTCCAGATGCAGACAACCACATACAGCTGGACATCGATAGCCTCTTGGGATCATGAAGTCCTGTAAACAAGACAAAAAGAAAGTCAATACATGAAAAGAAACTGAATGTATACTTACCTGTTACACAGTTGCAGATGAATAGGAAGTACGTTAGATTGAGTTCCAGATGCAGACAACGGCAAGCACTTGGAGATCGATAGCCTCTTGGGATCATGAAGTCCTGACAAGAAGTAAGACAAAGAAGAAAATCAAAACATGAAAAGAAACTGAATGTATACTTACCTGTTACAAAGTTGCAGATGAATAAAAAAAGCTAGTAAGCCAGAGTTCCAGATGCAGATAACCATATACAGTTGATGCATAGTCTCTTGGGATCATGAGGTCCTGTAAACAAGACAAAGAAGAAAGTCAATACATGAAAAGAAACTGAATGTATACTTACCTGTTACACAGTTGCAGATGAATAGGAAGTACGTTAGATTGAGTTCCAGATGCAGACAACGGCAAGCACTTGGAGATCGATAGCCTCTTGGGATCATGAAGTCCTGTCAAGAAGTAAGACAAAGAAGAAAATCAAAACATGAAAAGAAACTGAATGTATACTTACCTGTTACACAGTTGCAGATGAATACACAGTCAGTAAGAAAGAATTCCAGATGCAGACAACCACATACAGCTGGACATGGACAGTCTCTTGGGATCATGAAGTCCTGTGAACAAGTAAGAAAAAGAAGAAAGTCAAAACATGAAAAGAAACTGAATATATACTTACCTGTTGCACAGTTGCAGATGAATAGAAAGTCAGAAACGGAAGTCAAGAAACGGAAATGGAAGTCAAGAAACGGAATGTATACTTACCTGTTGCACAGTTGCAGATGAATAGAAAGTCAGTCAGATTGAGTTCCAGATGCAGACAACGGCAAACACTTGGAGATCTATAGCCTCTTGGGATCATGAAGTCCTGTAAACAAGACAAAAAAAGTCAATACATGAAGAGAAACGGAATGTATACTTACCTGTTACACAGTTGCAGATGAAAACAAAGCCAGTAAGAAAGAATTCCAGATGCAGACAACCACATCCAGCTGGACACAGATAGTCTCTTGGGATCATGAAGTCCTGTGAACAAGTAAGACAAAGAAGAAAGTCAATACATGAAAAGAAACTGAATGTATACTTACCTGTTACAAAGTTGCAGATGAAAACAAAGCCAGTAAGAAAGAATTCCAGATGCAGACAACCACATCCAGCTGGACACAGATAGTCTCTTGGGATCATGAGGTCCTGTAAAGAAGACAAAGAAGAAAGTCAATATATGAAAAGAAACTGAATGTATACTTACCTGTTACACAGTTGCAGATGAATACACAGTCAGTAAGAAAGAATTTCAGATGCAGACAACAACATACAGCTGGAGATCGATAGCCTGTTGGGATCATGAGGTCCTGTAAACAAGACAAAAAGAAAGTCAATACATGAAAAGAAACTGAATATATACTTACCTGTTGCACAGTTGCAGATGAATAGAAAGTCAGAAACGGAAGTCAAGAAACGGAAACGGAAGTCAAGAAACGGAATGTATACTTACCTATTACACAGTTGCAGTTGAAAAAAAGCCAGTAATCCAGAGTTGCAGATTCAGACAACCATATTCAGTTGATGTATAGTCTCTTGGGATCACGAGGTCCTGTGAACAAGTAAGACAAAGAAGAAAGTCAATACATGAAAAGAAACTGAATGTATACTTACCTGTTACACAGTTGCAGATGAAAAAAAGGCCAGTAAGCCAGAGTTCCAGATGCAGACAACCATATACAGTTGATGTAAAGTCTCTTGGGATCACGAGGTCCTGTGAACAAGTAAAACAATGAAGAAAGTTAATACATGAAAAGAAACAGAATGTTTACTTACCTGTTACACAGTTGCAGATGAATACACAGCAAGAAAGAAAGAATTCCAGATGCAGACAACATACAGCTGGACATGGACAGGTCTCTTGGGATCATGAAGGCCTGTGAACAAGTAAGACAAAGAAGAAAGTCAATACATGAAAATAAACTGAATGCTTACTTACCGATTACACAGTTGTAGATGAATAGAAAATCAGTCAAATTGAGATCCAGATGCAGACAACGGCAAACACTTGGAGATCGACAGACTCTTGGGATCATGAGGTCCTGTAAACAAGACAAAAAGAAAGTCAATACATGAAAAGAAACTGAATGTATACTTACCTGTTACACAGTTGCAGGTGAATAGAAAGTCAGTCAGATTGAGATCCAGATGCACACAACGGCAAACACTTGGAGATCGATAGCCTCTTGGGATCATGAAGTCCTGTGAACAAGTAAGAAAAAGAAGAAAATTAAAATATGAAAAGAAACTGAATGTTTACTTACCTGTAACACAGTTGCAGATGATTACACAGCCAATAAGACGAAAAATCCAGATGCAGATAACTGCAAACAGCTGGAGATGAATAGTCTTTTGGGATCATGAGGTCCTGTAAACAAAAGAAACTGAATGCTTTTCTTCCGATTACACAGTTGCAGATGAATACACAGTCAGTAAGAAAGAATTCCACATGCAGACAACGGCAAACAGCTGGAGATGAATAGTCTCTTCGGATCATGAGGTCCTGTAAACAAGACAAAGAAGAAAGTCAATACATGAAAAGAAACTGAATGCTTAATTACCCGTCACACAGTTGCAGATGAATACACAGCCAATAAGACGTAAAATCCAGATCCAGACAACGGCAAACAGCTGGAGATAAATAGTCTCTTGGGATCATGAGGTCCTGTAAACAAAACAAAAAAAAGTCAATACATGAAAAGAAGCGGAATGTATACTTACCTGTTACACAGTTGCAGATGAATACACAGCCAATAAGACGAAAAATCCAGGTGCAGATGAATAGTCTCTTGAGATAATGAGGTCCTGTAAACAAGACAAAGAAGAAAGTCAATACATGAAAAGAAACTGAATGTATACTTACCTGTTACACAGTTGCAGATGAATAGAAAGTCAGTCAGATTGAGTTCCAGATGCAGACAACGGCAAACACTTGGAGATCGATAGCCTCTTGGGATCATGAAGTCCTGTGAACAAGTAAGACAAAGAAGAAAATCAAAATATGAAAAGAAACGGAATGCTTACTTACCGATTACACAGTTGCAGATGAAAACACAGCCATTAAGAAAGAATTTCAGATGCAGACAACCTCATACAGCTGGACATGGATAGCCTCTTGGGATCAAAAAGTCCTGTGAACAAGTAAGCTAAAGAAGAAAATCAAAATATGAAAAGAAATTGTATGTATACTTACCTGTAACACAGTTGCAGATGAATACACAGCCAATAAGATGTAAAATCCAGATGCAGACAACGGCAAACAGCTGGAGATAAATAGTCTCTTGGGATCATGAGGTCCTGTAAACAAAACAAAAAAAAAGTCAATACATGAAAAGAAACGGAATGTATACTTACCTGTTACACAGTTGCAGATGAATACACAGCCAGTAAGAAAGAATTCCAGATGCAGACAACCACATACAGCTGGACAACGACAATCTCTTGGGATCACGAAGTCCTGTCAACAAGTAAGACAAGGAAGAAAGTCAATACATGAAAAGAAACTAAATGTATACTTACCTGTTACAAAGTTGCAGATGAATACAAATCCAGTAAGAAAGAATTCCTGATGCAGACAACCACATCCAGCTGGACATGGAAAGTCTCTTGGGATCATGAAGTCCTGTGAATAAGTAAGACAAAGAAGAAAGTCAATACATGAAAAGAAACTGAATGTATACTTACCTGTTACACAGTTGCAGTTGAAAAAAAGCCAGTAAGCCAGAGTTCCAGATTCAGACAACCATATACAGTTGATGTATAGTTTCTTGGGATCACGAGGTCCTGTGAACAAGTAAGACAAAGAAGAAAGTCAATACATGAAAAGAAATTGAATGTATACTTACCTGTTACACAGTTGCAGATGAATAGAAAGTCAGTCAGATTGAGATCCTGATGCAGACAACGACAAACACTTGGAGATAGATAGCCTCTTGGGATCATGAAGTCCTGTGAACAAGTAAGACAAAGAAGAAAATCAAAATATGAAAAGAAACTGAATGTATACTTACCTGTAACACAGTTGCAGATGAATACACAGCCAATAAGACGTAAAATCCAGATGCAGATGAATAGTCTCTTGGGATCATGAGGTCCTGTAAACAAGACAAAGAAGAAAGTCAATACATGAAAAGAAACTGAATGTATACTTACCTGTTACACAGTTGCAGATGAATGGGAAGTAAGTTAGATTAAGTTCCAGATGCAGACAACGGCAAGCACTTGGAGATCGATAGCCTCTTGGGATCATGAAGTCCTGTCAAGAAGTAAGACAAAGAAGAAAATCAAAACATGAAAAGAAACTGAATGTATACTTACCTGTTACACAGTTGCAGATGAATACACAGTCAGTAAGAAAGAATGCCAGATGCAGACAACCACATACAGCTGGACATCGATAGTCTCTTGGGATCATGAAGTCCTGTGAACAAGTAAGACAAAGAAGAAAGTCAAAACATGAAAAGAAACTGAATGTATACTTACCTGTTACACAGTTGCAGATGAAAAAAAAGCTAGTAAGCCAGAGTTCCAGATGCAGATAACCATATACAGTTGATGTATCGTCTCTTGGGATCACGAGGTTCAGTGAACAAGTAAGACAAAGAAGAAAGTCAATACATGAAAAGAAACTGAATGCTTACTTACCGATTACACAGTTGCAGATGAATAGAAAGTCAGTCAGATTGAGATCCAGATGCAGACAACGGCAAACACTTGGAGATCGATAGCCTCTTGGGATCATTAAGTCCTGTCAACAAGTAAGACAAAGAAGAAAATCCAAATATGAAAAGAAACTGAATGTATACTTACCTGTAACACAGTTGCAGATTAATACACAGCCAATAAGATGAAAAATCAAGATGCAGACAATGGCAAGCAGCTGGAGATGAATAGTCTCTTGGGATCATGAGGTCCTGTAAACAAGTAAGACAAAGAAGAAAGTCAATACATGAAAAGAAACTGAATGCTTACTTACCGATTACACAGTTGCAGATGAAAAAAATAAAGCCAGTAAGCCAGAGTTCCAGATTCAGACAACCATATACAGTTGATTTATAGTCTCTTGGGATCACGAGGTCCTGTGAACAAGTAAGACAAAGAAGAAAGTCAATACATGAAAAGAAACTGAATGTATACTTACCTGTTACACAGTTGCAGATGAATAGGAAGCAAGTTAGATTGAGTTCCAGATGCAGACAACGGCAAGCACTTGGAGATCGATAGCCTCTTGGGATCATGAAGTCCTGTCAAGAAGTAAGACAAAGAAGAAAATCAAAACATGAAAAGAAACTGAATGTATACTTACCTGTAACACAGTTGCAGATGAGCACACAGCCAATAAGACGAAAAATCCAGATGAAGACAATGGCAAACACTTGGAGATCGATAGCCTCTTGGGATCATGAAGTCCTGTCAACAAGTAAG
Source organism: Salminus brasiliensis (assembly GCF_030463535.1). NCBI lineage: Eukaryota > Metazoa > Chordata > Actinopteri > Characiformes > Bryconidae > Salminus > Salminus brasiliensis. Next base: position 22,929,312 of record NC_132883.1, on the reverse strand, counting down.
ACAAAGAAGAAAATCAAAACATGAAAAGAAACTGAATGTATACTTACCTGTTACACAGTTGCAGATGAATACACAGTCAGTTAGAAAGAATTCCAGATGCAGACAACCACATACAGCTGGACATCGATAGCCTCTTGGGATCATGAAGTCCTGTAAACAAGACAAAAAGAAAGTCAATACATGAAAAGAAACTGAATGTATACTTACCTGTTACACAGTTGCAGATGAATAGAAAGTCAGTCAGATTGAGTTCCAGATGCAGACAACGGAGGACACCTTTCGCTGTACAATGTGCACTGTACAGTGAAAAATACGTGCAGCTTACCTTACCTTGGGATCATGAGGTCCTGTAAACAAGAAAAAAAGAAAGTCAATACATGAAAAGAAACTGAATGTATACTTACCTTTTACATAGTTGCAGTTGAAAAAAATCCAGTATGCCAGAGTTCCAGATTCAGACAACCATATACAGTTGATGTATAGTCTCTTGGGATCACAAGGTTCTGTGAACAAGTAAGACAAAGAAGAAAGTCAATACATGAAAAGAAACTGAATGCTTAGTTACAGATTAATAGAATTATTTGCAGATGAATAGAAAGTCAGTCAGATTGAGTTCCAGATGCAGACAACGGCAAACACTTGGAGATCAATAGCCTCTTGGGATCATGAAGTCCTGTCAAGAAGTAAGAAAGAAGAAAATCAAAACATGAAAACAAACTGAATGCTTACTTACCGATTACACAGTTGGAGATGAATACACAGCCATTATGAAAGAATTCCAGATGCAGACAACCACATACAGCTGGACATGGACAGACTCTTGGGATCATGAAGTCCTGTGAACAAGTAAGACAAAATAGAAAGTCAATACATGAAAAGAAGCTGAATGTATACTTACCTGTTACACAGTTGCAGATGAAAAAAAGCCAGTAAGCCAGAGTTCCAGATTCAGTCAACCATATACAGTTGATGTATAGTCTCCTGGGATCATGAAGTCCTGTGAACAAGTAAGACAAAGAAAAAAGTAAATACATGAAAAGAAACTGAATGTATACTTACCTGTTATAGAGTTGCAGATGAGCACACAGCCAATAAGATGAAAAATCCAGATGAAGACAATGGCAAACACTTGGAGATCGATAGCCTCTTGGGATCATGAAGTCCTGTCAACAAGTAAGACAAAGAAGAAAATCAAAACATGAAAAGAAACTGAATGTATACTTACCTGTTACACAGTTGCAGATGAATACACAGTCAGTTAGAAAGAATTCCAGATGCAGACAACCACATACAGCTGGACATCGATAGCCTCTTGGGATCATGAAGTCCTGTAAACAAGACAAAAAGAAAGTCAATACATGAAAAGAAACTGAATGTATACTTACCTGTTACAGAGTTGCAGATTAATACACAGCCAGAAAGAAAGAATTCCAGATGCAGACAACCACATACAGCTGGACATGGATAGCCTCTTGGGATCATGAAATCCTGTCAACAAGTAAGACAAAGAACAAAATCAAAATATGAAAAGAAACTGAATGTATACTTACCTGTTACACAGTTGCAGATTAATACACAGCCAATAAAATGTAAAATCCAGATGCAGACAACGGCAAACAGCTGGAGATGAATAGTCTCTTGGGATCATGAGGTCCTGTAAACAAGACAAAAAAAAAGTCAATACATGAATAGAAACGGAATGTATACCTACCTGTTACACAGTTGCAGATGAAAAGAAACGGAATGTATACTTACCTGTTACACAGTTGCAGATGAATAGAAAGTCAGTAAGAAAGAATTCCAGATGCAGACAACCACATACAGCTGGACATCGATAGCCTCTTGGGATCATGAAGTCCTGTAAACAAGACAAAAAGAAAGTCAATACATGAAAAGAAACTGAATGTATACTTACCTGTTACACAGTTGCAGATGAATAGGAAGTACGTTAGATTGAGTTCCAGATGCAGACAACGGCAAGCACTTGGAGATCGATAGCCTCTTGGGATCATGAAGTCCTGACAAGAAGTAAGACAAAGAAGAAAATCAAAACATGAAAAGAAACTGAATGTATACTTACCTGTTACAAAGTTGCAGATGAATAAAAAAAGCTAGTAAGCCAGAGTTCCAGATGCAGATAACCATATACAGTTGATGCATAGTCTCTTGGGATCATGAGGTCCTGTAAACAAGACAAAGAAGAAAGTCAATACATGAAAAGAAACTGAATGTATACTTACCTGTTACACAGTTGCAGATGAATAGGAAGTACGTTAGATTGAGTTCCAGATGCAGACAACGGCAAGCACTTGGAGATCGATAGCCTCTTGGGATCATGAAGTCCTGTCAAGAAGTAAGACAAAGAAGAAAATCAAAACATGAAAAGAAACTGAATGTATACTTACCTGTTACACAGTTGCAGATGAATACACAGTCAGTAAGAAAGAATTCCAGATGCAGACAACCACATACAGCTGGACATGGACAGTCTCTTGGGATCATGAAGTCCTGTGAACAAGTAAGAAAAAGAAGAAAGTCAAAACATGAAAAGAAACTGAATATATACTTACCTGTTGCACAGTTGCAGATGAATAGAAAGTCAGAAACGGAAGTCAAGAAACGGAAATGGAAGTCAAGAAACGGAATGTATACTTACCTGTTGCACAGTTGCAGATGAATAGAAAGTCAGTCAGATTGAGTTCCAGATGCAGACAACGGCAAACACTTGGAGATCTATAGCCTCTTGGGATCATGAAGTCCTGTAAACAAGACAAAAAAAGTCAATACATGAAGAGAAACGGAATGTATACTTACCTGTTACACAGTTGCAGATGAAAACAAAGCCAGTAAGAAAGAATTCCAGATGCAGACAACCACATCCAGCTGGACACAGATAGTCTCTTGGGATCATGAAGTCCTGTGAACAAGTAAGACAAAGAAGAAAGTCAATACATGAAAAGAAACTGAATGTATACTTACCTGTTACAAAGTTGCAGATGAAAACAAAGCCAGTAAGAAAGAATTCCAGATGCAGACAACCACATCCAGCTGGACACAGATAGTCTCTTGGGATCATGAGGTCCTGTAAAGAAGACAAAGAAGAAAGTCAATATATGAAAAGAAACTGAATGTATACTTACCTGTTACACAGTTGCAGATGAATACACAGTCAGTAAGAAAGAATTTCAGATGCAGACAACAACATACAGCTGGAGATCGATAGCCTGTTGGGATCATGAGGTCCTGTAAACAAGACAAAAAGAAAGTCAATACATGAAAAGAAACTGAATATATACTTACCTGTTGCACAGTTGCAGATGAATAGAAAGTCAGAAACGGAAGTCAAGAAACGGAAACGGAAGTCAAGAAACGGAATGTATACTTACCTATTACACAGTTGCAGTTGAAAAAAAGCCAGTAATCCAGAGTTGCAGATTCAGACAACCATATTCAGTTGATGTATAGTCTCTTGGGATCACGAGGTCCTGTGAACAAGTAAGACAAAGAAGAAAGTCAATACATGAAAAGAAACTTAATGTATACTTACCTGTTACAGAGTTGCAGTTGAATAGAAAGTCAGTCAGGTTGAGTTCCAGATGCAGACAAAGGCAAACACTTGGAGATCGATAGCCTCTTGGGATCATGAAGTCCTGTGAAGAAGTAAGACAAAGAAGAAAGTCAATACATGAAAAAAAACTGAATGTATACTTACCTGTAACACAGTTGCAGATGAATACACAGCCAATAAGACGAAAAATCCAGATGCAGATGAATAGTCTCTTGGGATCACGAGGTCCTGTGAACAAGTAAGACAAAGAAGAAAGTCAATACATGAAAAGAAACTGAATGTATACTTATCTGTTACACAGTTGCAGATGAATACAAAGCCAGTAAGAAAGAATTCCAGATGCAGACAAACACATCCAGCTGGACATGGATAGTCTCTTGGGATCATGAAGTCCTGTCAACAAATAAGACAAAGAAGAAAATCAAAATATGAAAAGAAACTGAATGTATACTTACCTGTAACACAGTTGCAGATTAATACAAAGCCAATAAGATAAAAAATCCAGATGCAGACAACAGCAAACAGCTGGAGATGAATACTCTCTTGGGATCATGAGGTCCTGTAAACAAGATAAAAAGAAAGTCAATACATGAAAAGACACTGAATGTATACTTACCTGTTACACAGTTGCAGATGAATACAAAGCCAATAAGACGAAAAATCCAGATGCAGATGAATAGTCTCTTGGGATAATGAGGTCCTGTAAACAAGACAAAGAAGAAAGTCAATACATGAAAAGAAACTGAATGTATACTTACCTGTTACACAGTTGCAGATGAAAAAAAGCCAGTAAGCCAGAGTTCCAGATTCAGACAACCATATACAGTTGATGTATAGTCTCTTGGGATCACGAGGTCCTGTGAACAAGTAAGACAAAGAAGAAAGTCAATACATGAAAAGAAACGGAATGATTACTTACCGATTAAACAGTTGCAGATGAAAACACAGCCAATAAAACGTAAAATCCAGATGCAGACAACGGCAAACAGCTGGAGATGAATAGTCTCTTGGGATCATGAGGTCCTGTAAACAAGACAAAAAAAAGTCAATACATGAATAGAAACGGAATGTATACTTACCTGTTACACAGTTGCAGATGAATAGAATGTCAGATTGAGATCCAGATGCAGACAACGGCAAACAGCTGGAGATGAATAGTCTCTTGGGATCATGAGGTCCTGTAAACAAGACAAAAAAAAGTCAATACATGAAAAGAAACTGAATGTCTACTTACCTGTTACACAGTTGCAGATGAATACACAGTCAGTAAGAAAGAATTCAAGATGCAGACAACCACATACAGCTGGAGATCGATAGCCTCTTGGGATCATGAGGTCCTGTAAATAAGACAGAAAGAAAGTCAATACATGAAAAGAAACTGAATGTATACTTACCTGTTACACAGTTGCAGATGAAAAGAAACGGAATGTATACTTACCTGTTACACAGATGCAGATGAATACACAGTCAGTAAGAAAGAATTCCAGATGCAGACAACCACATACAGCTAGACATGGATAGTCTCTTTGGATCATGAAGTCTTGTGAACAAGTAAGACAAAGAAGAAAATCAAAATATAAAAACAAACTGAATGTGTACTTACCTGTAACACAGTTGCAGATTAATACACAGCCAATAAGATGAAAAATCCAGATGCAGACAACAGCAAACAGCTGGAGATGAATAGTCTCTTGGGATCATGAGGTCGTGTAAACAAGTATGACAAAGAAGAAAGTCAATACATGAAAAGAAACTGAATGCTTACTTACCGATTACACAGTTGCAGATGAAAAAAATAAAGCCAGTAAGCAAGAGTTCCAGATTCAGACAACCATATACAGTTGATTTATAGTCTCTTGGGATCACGAGGTACTGTGAACAAGTAAGACAAAGAAGAAAGTCAATACATGAAAAGAAACTGAATGTATACTTACCGATTAAACAGTTGCAGATGAAAACACAGCCATTAAGAAAGAATTCCAGATGCAGAAAACCACAAATAGCTGGACATGGACAGTCTCTTGGGATCATGAAGTCCTGTGAACAAGTGAGACAACGAAGAAAGTCAATACATGAAAAGAAACTGAATGTATACTTACCTGTTACACAGTTGCAGATGAGTACACAGTCAGTAAGAAAGAATTCCAGATGCAGACAACATACAGCTGGACATGGACAGACTCTTGGGATCATGAAGTCCTGTGAACAAGTAAGACAAAGAAGAAATTCAATACATGAAAAGAAACTGAATGTATACTTACCTGTTACAAAGTTGCAGATGAAAACAAAGCCAGTAAGAAAGAATTCCAGATGCAGACAACCACATCCAGCTGGACACAGATAGTCTCTTGGGATCATGAGGTCCTGTAAAGAAGACAAAGAAGAAAGTCAATATATGAAAAGAAACTGAATATATACTTACCTACTACACAGTTGCAGATGAATACAAAGCCAGTAAGAAAGAATTCCAGATGCAGACAACCACATACAGCTGGACATGGATAGTCTCTTGGGATCAGGAGGTCCTGTAAACAAGAGAAAGAAGAAAGTCAATACATGAAAAGAAAATGAATGTATACTTACCTGTTACACAGTTGCAGATGAATAGAAAGTTAGTCCGATTAAGAATCCAGATGCAGACAACGGCAAACACTTGGAGATCGATAGCCTCTTGGGGTCATGAAGTCCTGTGAACAAGTAAGAAAAAGAAGAATGTCAAAACATGAAAAGAAAATGAATGTATACTTACCTGTTGCACAGTTGCAGATGAATAGAAAGTCAGAAACGGAAGTCAAGAAACGGAAACGGAAGTCAAGAAACGGAATGTATACTTACCTGTTACACAGTTGCAGTTGAAAAAAAGCCAGTAAGCCAGAGTTGCAGATTCAGACAACCATATTCAGTTGATGTATAGTCTCTTGGGATCACGAGGTCCTGTGAACAAGTAAGACAAAGAAGAAAGTCAATACATGAAAAGAAACTGAATGTATACTTACCGATTAAACAGTTGCAGATGAAAACACAGCCAATAAGACGTGAAATCCAGATGCAGACAACGGCAAACAGCTGGAGATGAATAGTCTCTTGGGATCATGAGGTCCTGTAAATAAGACAAAAAAAAAAAAAGTCAATACATGAATAGAAACGGAAGGTATACTTACCTGTTACACAGTTGCAGATGAATACACAGCCAGTAAGAAAGAGTTCCAGATGCAGACAACCACATATAGCTGGACAAGGACAGTCTCTTTGGATCATGAAGTCCTGTGAACAAGTAAGACAAAAAAAGAAAGTCAATACATGAAAAGAAACTGAATGTATACTTACCTGTTACACAGTTGCAGATGAATGCACAGTCAGTAAGAAAGAATTCCAGATGCAGACAACCACATACAGCTGGACATTGATAGCCTCTTGGGATCATGAAGTCCTGCAAACAATACAAAAAGAAAGTCAATACATGAAAAGAAACTGAATGTATACTTACCTGTTACACAGTTGCAGATGAATATAAAGTAGATTGAGTTCCAGATGCAGACAACGGCAAGTACTTGGAGATCGATAGCCTCTTGGGATCATGAAGTCCTGTGAACAAGTAAGACAAAGAAGAAAATCAAAACATGAAAAGAAACTGAGTGTATACTTACCTGTTACACAGTTGCAGATGAAAAGAAACGGAATGTATACTTACCTCTTACACTGTTGCAGATGAATACACAGTCAGTAAGAAAGAATTCCAGAGGCAGACAACCACATACAGCTACACATGGATAGTCTCTTTGGATCATGAAATCTTGTGAACAAGTAAGACAAAGAAGAAAATCAAAATATAAAAAGAAACTGAATGTATACTTACGTGTAACACAGTTGCAGATGAATACACACCCAATAAGACGAAAAATCCAGATGCAGATGAATAGTCTCTTGGGATCACGAGGTCCTGTGAACAAGTAAGACAAAGAAGAAAGTCAATACATGAAAAAAACTGAATGTATACTTACCTATTGCACAGTTGCAGATTAATACACAGCCAATAAGACGTAAAATCCAGATGCAGACAACGGCAAACAGCTGGAGATGAATAGTCTCTTGGGATCATGAGGTCCTGTAAATAAGATAAAAAGAAAGTCAATACATGAAAAGAAACTGAATGTATACTTACCTGTTACACAGTTGCAGATGAATAGAAAGTCAGTCAGATTGAGTTCCAGATGCAGACAACGGCAAATACTTGGAGATCAATAGCCTCTTGGGATCATGAAGTCCTGTGAACAAGTAAGACAAAGAAGAAAGTCAAAACATGAAAAGAAACTGAATGTATACTTACCTGTTACACAGTTGCAGATGAATACACAGCCAATAAGACGAAAAATCCAGATGCAGTTGAATAGTCTCTTGGAATCACGAGGTCCTGTGAACAAGTAAGACAAAGAAGAAAGTAAATACATGAAAAGAAACTGAATGTATACTTACCTATTGCACAGTTGCAGATGAACACACAGTCAGTAAGAAAGAATTCCAGTTGCAGACAACCACATACAGCTGGACATGGACCGTCTCTTGGGATCCTGAAATCCTATGAATAAGTAAGACAAATAAGAAAGTCAATACATGAAAACAAACTGAATGTATACTTACCTGTTACACAGTTGCAGATGAAAAGAAACTGAATGTATACTTACCTGTAACACAGTTGCAGATTAATACAAAGCCAATAAGATAAAAAATCCAGATGCAGACAACAGCAAACAGCTGGAGATGAATACTCTCTTGGGATCATGAAGTCCTGTCAACAAGTAAGACAAAGAAGAAAACCTAAATATAAAAAGAAACTCAATGTATACTTACGTGTAACACAGTTGCAGATGAATAGAAAGTCAGTCAGATTGAGATCCAGATGCAGACAACGGCAAACAGCTGGAGATGAATAGTCTCTTGGGATCATGAAATCTTGTGAACAAGTAAGACAAAGAAGAAAATCAAAATATAAAAAGAAACTGAATGTATACTTACGTGTAACACAGTTGCAGATGAATACACACCCAATAAGATGTAAAAGCCAGATGCAGACAACGGCAAACAGCTGGAAATGAATAGTCTCTTGGGATCATGAGGTCCTGTAAACAAGTAAGACAAAGAAGAAAGTCAAAACGAAAAGAAACTGAATGTATACTTACCTGTTACACAGTTGCAGATGAATAGAAAGTCAGTCAGGTTGAGTTCCAGATGCAGACAAAGGCAAACACTTGGAGATCGATAGCCTCTTGGGATCATGAAGTCCTGTAAATAAGATAAAAAGAGAGTCAATACATGAAAAGAAACTGAATGTGTACTTACCTGTTACACAGTTGCAGATGAATAGAAAGTCAGTCAGATTGAGTTCCAGATGCAGACAACGGCAAATACTTGGAGATCAATAGCCTCTTGGGATCATGAAGTCCTGTGAACAAGTAAGACAAAGAAGAAAGTCAAAACATGAAAAGAAACTGAATGTATACTTACCTGTTACACAGTTGCAGATGAATACACAGCCAATAAGACGAAAAATCCAGATGCAGATGAATAGTCTCTTGGGATCACGAGGTCCTGTGAACAAGTAAGACAAAGAAGAAAGTCAATACATGAAAAGAAACTGAATGTATACTTACCTGTTACACAGTTGCAGATGAATACAAAGCCAGTAAGAAAGAATTCCAGATGCAGACAAACACATCCAGCTGGACATGGATAGTCTCTTGGGATCATGAAGTCCTGTCAACAAATAAGACAAAGAAGAAAATCAAAATATGAAAAGAAACTGAATGTATACTTACCTGTAACACAGTTGCAGATTAATACAAAGCCAATAAGATAAAAAATCCAGATGCAGACAACAGCAAACAGCTGGAGATGAATACTCTCTTGGGATCATGAGGTCCTGTAAACAAGATAAAAAGAAAGTCAATACATGAAAAGACACTGAATGTATACTTACCTGTTACACAGTTGCAGATGAATACAAAGCCAATAAGACGAAAAATCCAGATGCAGATGAATAGTCTCTTGGGATAATGAGGTCCTGTAAACAAGACAAAGAAGAAAGTCAATACATGAAAAGAAACTGAATGTATACTTACCTGTTACACAGTTGCAGATGAAAAAAAGCCAGTAAGCCAGAGTTCCAGATTCAGACAACCATATACAGTTGATGTATAGTCTCTTGGGATCACGAGGTCCTGTGAACAAGTAAGACAAAGAAGAAAGTCAATACATGAAAAGAAACGGAATGATTACTTACCGATTAAACAGTTGCAGATGAAAACACAGCCAATAAAACGTAAAATCCAGATGCAGACAACGGCAAACAGCTGGAGATGAATAGTCTCTTGGGATCATGAGGTCCTGTAAACAAGACAAAAAAAAGTCAATACATGAATAGAAACGGAATGTATACTTACCTGTTACACAGTTGCAGATGAATAGAATGTCAGATTGAGATCCAGATGCAGACAACGGCAAACAGCTGGAGATGAATAGTCTCTTGGGATCATGAGGTCCTGTAAACAAGACAAAAAAAAGTCAATACATGAAAAGAAACTGAATGTCTACTTACCTGTTACACAGTTGCAGATGAATACACAGTCAGTAAGAAAGAATTCAAGATGCAGACAACCATATACAGCTGGAGATCGATAGCCTCTTGGGATCATGAGGTCCTGTAAATAAGACAGAAAGAAAGTCAATACATGAAAAGAAACTGAATGTATACTTACCTGTTACACAGTTGCAGATGAAAAGAAACGGAATGTATACTTACCTGTTACACAGATGCAGATGAATACACAGTCAGTAAGAAAGAATTCCAGATGCAGACAACCACATACAGCTAGACATGGATAGTCTCTTTGGATCATGAAGTCTTGTGAACAAGTAAGACAAAGAAGAAAATCAAAATATAAAAACAAACTGAATGTGTACTTACCTGTAACACAGTTGCAGATTAATACACAGCCAATAAGATGAAAAATCCAGATGCAGACAACAGCAAACAGCTGGAGATGAATAGTCTCTTGGGATCATGAGGTCGTGTAAACAAGTATGACAAAGAAGAAAGTCAATACATGAAAAGAAACTGAATGCTTACTTACCGATTACACAGTTGCAGATGAAAAAAATAAAGCCAGTAAGCAAGAGTTCCAGATTCAGACAACCATATACAGTTGATTTATAGTCTCTTGGGATCACGAGGTACTGTGAACAAGTAAGACAAAGAAGAAAGTCAATACATGAAAAGAAGCTGAATGTATACTGACCTGTTACACAGTTGTAGATGAATACACAGCCATTAAGAAAGAATTCCAGATGCAGAAAACCACAAATAGCTGGACATGGACAGTCTCTTGGGATCATGAAGTCCTGTGAACAAGTGAGACAACGAAGAAAGTCAATACATGAAAAGAAACTGAATGTATACTTACCTGTTACACAGTTGCAGATGAGTACACAGTCAGTAAGAAAGAATTCCAGATGCAGACAACATACAGCTGGACATGGACAGACTCTTGGGATCATGAAGTCCTGTGAACAAGTAAGACAAAGAAGAAATTCAATACATGAAAAGAAACTGAATGTATACTTACCTGTTACAAAGTTGCAGATGAAAACAAAGCCAGTAAGAAAGAATTCCAGATGCAGACAACCACATCCAGCTGGACACAGATAGTCTCTTGGGATCATGAGGTCCTGTAAAGAAGACAAAGAAGAAAGTCAATATATGAAAAGAAACTGAATATATACTTACCTACTACACAGTTGCAGATGAATACAAAGCCAGTAAGAAAGAATTCCAGATGCAGACAACCACATACAGCTGGACATGGATAGTCTCTTGGGATCAGGAGGTCCTGTAAACAAGAGAAAGAAGAAAGTCAATACATGAAAAGAAAATGAATGTATACTTACCTGTTACACAGTTGCAGATGAATAGAAAGTTAGTCCGATTAAGAATCCAGATGCAGACAACGGCAAACACTTGGAGATCGATAGCCTCTTGGGGTCATGAAGTCCTGTGAACAAGTAAGAAAAAGAAGAAAGTCAAAACATGAAAAGAAAATGAATGTATACTTACCTGTTGCACAGTTGCAGATGAATAGAAAGTCAGAAACGGAAGTCAAGAAACGGAAGTCAAGAAACGGAATGTATACTTACCTGTTACACAGTTGCAGTTGAAAAAAAGCCAGTAAGCCAGAGTTGCAGATTCAGACAACCATATTCAGTTGATGTATAGTCTCTTGGGATCACGAGGTCCTGTGAACAAGTAAGACAAAGAAGAAAGTCAATACATGAAAAGAAACTGAATGTATACTTACCGATTAAACAGTTGCAGATGAAAACACAGCCAATAAGACGTGAAATCCAGATGCAGACAACGGCAAACAGCTGGAGATGAATAGTCTCTTGGGATCATGAGGTCCTGTAAATAAGACAAAAAAAAAAAAGTCAATACATGAATAGAAACGGAATGTATACTTACCTGTTACACAGTTGCAGATGAATACACAGCCAGTAAGAAAGAGTTCCAGATGCAGACAACCACATATAGCTGGACAAGGACAGTCTCTTTGGATCATGAAGTCCTGTGAACAAGTAAGACAAAAAAAGAAAGTCAATACATGAAAAGAAACTGAATGTATACTTACCTGTTACACAGTTGCAGATGAATGCACAGTCAGTAAGAAAGAATTCCAGATGCAGACAACCACATACAGCTGGACATCGATAGCCTCTTGGGATCATGAAGTCCTGTGAACAAGTAAGACAAAGAAGAAAATCAAAACATGAAAAGAAACTGAGTGTATACTTACCTGTTACACAGTTGCAGATGAAAAGAAACGGAATGTATACTTACCTGTTACACAGTTGCAGATGAATACACAGTCAGTAAGAAAGAATTCCAGAGGCAGACAACCACATACAGCTAGACATGGATAGTCTCTTTGGATCATGAAATCTTGTGAACAAGTAAGACAAAGAAGAAAATCAAAATATAAAAAGAAACTGAATGTATACTTACGTGTAACACAGTTGCAGATGAATACACACCCAATAAGACGAAAAATCCAGATGCAGATGAATAGTCTCTTGGGATCACGAGGTCCTGTGAACAAGTAAGACAAAGAAGAAAGTCAATACATGAAAAAAAACTGAATGTATACTTACCTATTGCACAGTTGCAGATTAATACACAGCCAATAAGACGTAAAATCCAGATGCAGACAACGGCAAACAGCTGGAGATGAATAGTCTCTTGGGATCATGAGGTCCTGTAAATAAGATAAAAAGAAAGTCAATACATGAAAAGAAACTGAATGTATACTTACCTGTTACACAGTTGCAGATGAATAGAAAGTCAGTCAGATTGAGTTCCAGATGCAGACAACGGCAAATACTTGGAGATCAATAGCCTCTTGGGATCATGAAGTCCTGTGAACAAGTAAGACAAAGAAGAAAGTCAAAACATGAAAAGAAACTGAATGTATACTTACCTGTTACACAGTTGCAGATGAATACACAGCCAATAAGACGAAAAATCCAGATGCAGTTGAATAGTCTCTTGGGATCACGAGGTCCTGTGAACAAGTAAGACAAAGAAGAAAGTAAATACATGAAAAGAAACTGAATGTATACTTACCTATTGCACAGTTGCAGATGAACACACAGTCAGTAAGAAAGAATTCCAGTTGCAGACAACCACATACAGCTGGACATGGACCGTCTCTTGGGATCCTGAAATCCTATGAATAAGTAAGACAAATAAGAAAGTCAATACATGAAAACAAACTGAATGTATACTTACCTGTTACACAGTTGCAGATGAAAAGAAACTGAATGTATACTTACCTGTAACACAGTTGCAGATTAATACAAAGCCAATAAGATAAAAAATCCAGATGCAGACAACAGCAAACAGCTGGAGATGAATACTCTCTTGGGATCACGAGGTCCTGTGAACAAGTAAGACAAAGAAGAAAGTCAATACATGAAAAGAAACGGCATGCTTACTTACCGATTACACAGTTGCAGATGAAAACACAGCCAATAAGACGTAAAATCCAGATGCAGACAACGGCAAACAGCTGGAGATGAGGTTCTGTAAATAAGACAAAAAAAAAAGTCAATACATGAATAGAAACGGAATGTATACTTACCTGTTACACAGTTGCAGATGAAAAAAAGCCAGTAAGCCAGAGTTCCAGATACAGACAACCATATACAGTTGATGTATAGTCTCTTGGGATCACGAGGTCCTGTGAACAAGTAAGACAAAGAAGAAAGTCAATACATGAAAAGAAACTGAATGCTTACTTACCTTTTACAAACTTGCAGATGAATACAAATCCAGTAAGAAAGAATTCCAGATGCAGACAATCACATCCAGCTGGACATGGATAGTCTCTTGGGATCATGAGGTCCTGTAAACAAGACAAAGAAGAAAGTCAATACATGAAAAGAAACTGAATGTATACTTACCTGTTACACAGTTGCAGATGAATAGAAAGTCAGTAAGAAAGAATTCCAGATGCAGAAAACCACAAATAGCTGGACATGGACAGTCTCTTGGGATCATGAAGTCCTGTGAACAAGTAAGACAAAGAAGAAATTCAATACATGAAAAGAAACTGAATGTATACTTACCTGTTACAAAGTTGCAGATGAAAACAAAGCCAGTAAGAAAGAATTCCAGATGCAGACAACCACATCCAGCTGGACACAGATAGTCTCTTGGGATCATGAGGTCCTGTAAAGAAGACAAAGAAGAAAGTCAATATATGAAAAGAAACTGAATGTATACTTACCTGTTACACAGTTGCAGATGAATACACAGTCAGTAAGAAAGAGTTCCAGATGCAGACAACCACATCCAGCTGGACACAGATAGTCTCTTGGGATCATGAGGTCCTGTAAAGAAGACAAAGAAGAAAGTCAATATATGAAAAGAAATTGAATGTATACTTACCTGTAACACAGTTGCAGATGAAAAGAAACGGAATGTATACTTACCTGTTACACAGTTGCAGATGAAAACAAAGCCAATAAGAAAGAGTTCCAGATGCAGACAACCACATACAGCTGGACAAGGACAGTCTCTTGGGATCATGAAGTCCTGTCAAGAAGTAAGACAAAGAAGAAAATCAAAACATGAAAAGAAACTGAATGTATACTTACCTGATACACAGTTGCAGATGAATACACAGTCAGTAAGAAAGAGTTCCAGATGCAGACAACCACATACAGCTGGACAAGGACAGTCTCTTGGGATCATGAAGTCCTGTCAAGAAGTAAGACAAAGAAGAAAGTCAAAACATGAAAAGAAACTGAATGTATACTTACCTGTTGCACAGTTGCAGATGAATAGAAAGTCAGAAACGGAAGTCAAGAAACGGAAACGGAAGTCAAGAAACGGAATGTATACTTACCTGTTGCACAGTTGCAGATGAATAGAAAGTCAGTCAGATTGAGTTCCAGATGCAGACAACGGCAAACACGTGGAGATCTATAGCCTCTTGGGATCATGAAGTCCTGTAAACAAGACAAAAAAAGTCAATACATGAAGAGAAACGGAATGTATAGTTACCTGTTACACAGTTGCAGATGAATACAAAGCCAGTAAGAAAGAATTCCAGATGCAGACAACCGCATACAGCTGGACATGGATAGTCTCTTGGGATCAGGAGGTCCTGTAAACAAGAGAAAGAAGAAAGTCAATACATTAAAAGAAAATGAATGTATACTTACCTGTTACACAGTTGCAGATGAATAGTAAGTCAGTCAGATTGAGATCCAGATGCAGACAACAGCAAACACTTGAAGATCGATAGCCTCTTGGGGTCATTAAGTCCTGTGAACAAGTAAGAAAAAGAAGAAAGTCAAAACATGAAAAGAAACTGAATGTATACTTACCTGTTGCACAGTTGCAGATGAATAGAAAGTCAGAAACGGAAGTCAAGAAACGGAATGTATACTTACCTGTTACACAGTTGCAGTTGAAAAAAAGCCAGTAAGCCAGAGTTGCAGATTCAGACAACCATATTCAGTTGATGTATAGTCTCTTGGGATCACGAGGTCCTGTGAACAAGTAAGACAAAAAAGAAAGTCAATACATGAAAAGAAACTGAATGTATACTTACCTGTGACACAGTTGCTGATGAATAGAAAGTTAGTCAGATTGAGTTCCAGATGCAGACAACGGCAAACACTTGGAGATCGATAGCCTCTTGGGGTCATGAAGTCCTGTGAACAAGTAAGAAAAAGAAGAAAGTCAAAACATGAAAAGAAACTGAATGTATACTTACCTGTTGCACAGTTGCAGATGAATAGAAAGTCAGAAACGGAAGTCAAGAAACTTAAACGGAAGTCAAGAAACGGAATGTATGCTTACCTGTTACACAGTTGCAGATGAAAAGAAACGGAATGTATACTTACCTGTTACACAGTTGCAGATGAATACACAGTCAGTAAGAAAGAATTCCAGAGGCAGACAACCACATACAGCTAGACATGGATAGTCTCTTTGGATCATGAAATCTTGTGAACAAGTAAGACAAAGAAGAAAATCAAAATATAAAAAGAAACTGAATGTATACTTACGTGTAACACAGTTGCAGATGAATACACACCCAATAAGACGAAAAATCCAGATGCAGATGAATAGTCTCTTGGGATCACGAGGTCCTGTGAACAAGTAAGACAAAGAAGAAAGTCAATACATGAAAAAAAACTGAATGTATACTTACCTATTGCACAGTTGCAGATTAATACACAGCCAATAAGACGTAAAATCCAGATGCAGACAACGGCAAACAGCTGGACATGAATAGTCTCTTGGGATCATGAGGTCCTGTAAATAAGACAAATAAGAAAGTCAATACATGAAAACAAACTGAATGTATACTTACCTGTTACACAGTTGCAGATGAAAAGAAACTGAATGTATACTTACCTGTAACACAGTTGCAGATTAATACAAAGCCAATAAGATAAAAAATCCAGATGCAGACAACAGCAAACAGCTGGAGATGAATACTCTCTTGGGATCATGAAGTCCTGTCAACAAGTAAGACAAAGAAGAAAACCTAAATATAAAAAGAAACTGAATGTATACTTACGTGTAACACATTTGCAGATGAATACACACCCAATAAGACGTAAAAGCCAGATGCAGACAACGGCAAACAGCTGGAAATGAATAGTCTCTTGGGATCATGAGGTCTTGTAAACAAGTAAGGCAAAGAAGAAAGTCAAAACGAAAAGAAACTGAATGTATACTTACCTGTTACACAGTTGCAGATGAATACACAGCCAATAAGACGAAAAATTCAGATGCAGTTGAAAAGTCTCTTGGGATCACGAGGTCCTGTGAACAAGTAAGACAAAGAAGAAAGTCAATACATGAATAGAAACGGAATGTATACTTACCTGTTACACAGTTGCAGATGAAAAAAAGCCAGTAAGCCAGAGTTCCAGATACAGACAACCATATACAGTTGATGTATAGTCTCTTGGGATCACGAGGTCCTGTGAACAAGTAAGACAAAGAAGAAAGTCAAGACATGAAAAGAAACTGAATGCTTACTTACCTTTTACAAACTTGCAGATGAATACAAATCCAGTAAGAAAGAATTCCAGATGCAGACAATCACATCCAGCTGGACATGGATAGTCTCTTGGGATCATGAGGTCCTGTAAACAAGACAAAGAAGAAAGTCAATACATGAAAAGAAACTGAATGTATACTTACCTGTTACACAGTTGCAGATGAATAGAAAGTCAGTAAGATTGAGTTCCATATGCAGACAACCGCAAACACTTGGAGATCGATAACCTCTTGGGATCATGAAGTCCTGTCAACAAGTAAGACAAAGAAGAAAGTCAATACATGAAAAGAAACTGAATGTATACTTACCTGTTACACAGTTGCAGATGAATACACAGTCAGTAAGAAAGAATTCCAGATGCAGACAACCACATACAGCTGGACATCGATAGCCTCTTGGGATCATGAAGTCCTGTCAAGAAGACAACAAGAAAGTCAATATATGAAAAGAAACTGAATGTATACTTACCTGTTACACAGTTGCAAATTAAAAAAAGCCAGTAAGCCAGAGTTCCAGATTCAGACAACCATATACAGTTGATGTATAGTCTCTTGGGATCACGAGGTCCTGTGAACAAGTAAGACAAAGAAGAAAGTCAATACATGAAAAGAAACTGAATGTATACTTACCTTTTACAAACTTGCAGATGAATACAAATCCAGTAAGAAAGAATTCCAGATGCAGACAACCACATCCAGCTGGACATGGATAGTCTCTTGGGATCATGAGGTCCTGTAAACAAGACAAAGAAGAAAGTCAATACATGAAAAGAAACTCAATGTATGCTTACCTGTTACACAGTTGCAGATGAATAGAAAGTCAGTAAGATTGAGTTCCATATGCAGACAACCGCAAACACTTGGAGATCGATAACCTCTTGGGATCATGAAGTCCTGTCAACAAGTAAGACAAAGAAGAAAGTCAATACATGAAAAGAAACTGAATGTATACTTACCTGTTACACAGTTGCAGATGAATACACAGTCAGTAAGAAAGAATTCCAGATGCAGACAACCACATACAGCTAGACATGGATAGTCTCTTTGGATCATGAAATCTTGTGAACAAGTAAGACAAAGAAGAAAATCAAAACATGAAAAGAAACGGAATGTATACTTACCTGTTACACAGTTGCAGATGAATACACAGTCAGCAAGAAAGAATTTCAGATGCAGACAACAACATACAGCTGGAGATCGATAGCCTGTTGGGATCATGAGGTCCTGTAAACAAGACAAAAAGAAAGTCAATACATGAAAAGAAACTGAATGTATACTTAACTGTTACACAGTTGCAGTTGAAAAAAAGCCAGTAAGCCAGAGTTCCAGATTCAGACAACCATATACAGTTGATGTATAGTCTCTTGGGATGATGAGGTCCTGTGAACAAGTAAGACAAAGAAGAAAGTCAATACATGAAAAGAAATTGAATGTATACTTACCTGTAACACAGTTGCAGATGAAAAGAAACGGAATGTATACTTACCTGTTACAATGTTGCAGATGAATACACAGTCAGTAAGAAAGAGTTCCAGATGCAGACAACCACATACAGCTGGACAAGGACAGTCTCTTGGGATCATGAAGTCCTGTGAACAAGTAAGACAAAGAAGAAAACCTAAATATGAAAAGAAATTGAATGTATACTTACCTATAACACAGTTGCAGATGAATACACAGCCAATAAAACGTAAAATCCAGATTGCAGACAACGGCAAACAGCTGGAGATGAATAGTCTCTTGGGATCATGAGGTCCTGTAAACAAGACAAAAAAAAGTCAATACATGAATAGAAACGGAATGTATACTTACCTGTTACACAGTTGCAGATGAATAGAAAGTCAGTCAGATTGAGATCCAGATGCAGACAACGGCAAACAGTTGGAGATGAATAGTCTCTTGGGATCATGAAATCTTGTGAACAAGTAAGACAAAGAAGAAAATCAAAATATAAAAAGAAACTGAATGTATACTTACGTGTAACACAGTTACAGATGAATACACACCCAATAAGACGTAAAAGCCAGATGCAGACAACGGCAAACAGCTGGAAATGAATAGTCTCTTGGGATCATGAGGTCCTGTAAACAAGTAAGACAAAGAAGAAAGTCAAATCGAAAAGAAACTGAATGTATACTTACCTGTTACACAGTTGCAGATGAATACACAGCCAATAAGACGAAAAATTCAGATGCAGTTGAAAAGTCTCTTGGGATCACGAGGTCCTGTGAACAAGTAAGACAAAGAAGAAAGTCAATACATGAAAAGAAACGGCATGCTTACTTACCGATTACACAGTTGCAGATGAAAACACAGCCAATAAGACGTAAAATCCAGATGCAGACAACGGCAAACAGCTGGAGATGAATAGTCTCTTGGGAACATGAGGTTCTGTAAATAAGACAAAAAAAAAAGTCAATACATGAATAGAAACGGAATGTATACTTACCTGTTACACAGTTGCAGATGAAAAAAAGCCAGTAAGCCAGAGTTCCAGATACAGACAACCATATACAGTTGATGTATAGTCTCTTGGGATCACGAGGTCCTGTGAACAAGTAAGACAAAGAAGAAAGTCAATACATGAAAAGAAACTGAATGCTTACTTACCTTTTACAAACTTGCAGATGAATACAAATCCAGTAAGAAAGAATTCCAGATGCAGACAATCACATCCAGCTGGACATGGATAGTCTCTTGGGATCATGAGGTCCTGTAAACAAGACAAAGAAGAAAGTCAATACATGAAAAGAAACTGAATGTATACTTACCTGTTACACAGTTGCAGATGAATAGAAAGTCAGTAAGATTGAGTTCCATATGCAGACAACCGCAAACACTTGGAGATCGATAACCTCTTGGGATCATGAAGTCCTGTCAACAAGTAAGACAAAGAAGAAAGTCAATACATGAAAAGAAACTGAATGTATACTTACCTGTTACACAGTTGCAGATGAATACACAGTCAGTAAGAAAGAATTCCAGATGCAGACAACCACATACAGCTGGACATCGATAGCCTTTTGGGATCATGAAGTCCTGTCAAGAAGACAACAAGAAAGTCAATATATGAAAAGAAACTGAATGTATACTTATCTGTTACACAGTTGCAAATTAAAAAAAGCCAGTAAGCCAGAGTTCCAGATTCAGACAACCATATATAGTTGATGTATAGTCTCTTGGGATCACGAGGTCCTGTGAACAAGTAAGACAAAGAAGAAAGTCAATACATGAAAAGAAACTGAATGTATACTTACCTTTTACAAACTTGCAGATGAATACAAATCCAGTAAGAAAGAATTCCAGATGCAGACAACCACATCCAGCTGGACATGGATAGTCTCTTGGGATCATGAGGTCCTGTAAACAAGACAAAGAAGAAAGTCAATACATGAAAAGAAACTGAATGTATACTTACCTGTTACACAGTTGCAGATGAATAGAAAGTCAGTAAGATTGAGTTCCATATGCAGACAACCGCAAACACTTGGAGATCGATAACCTCTTGGGATCATGAAGTCCTGTCAACAAGTAAGACAAAGAAGAAAGTCAATACATGAAAAGAAACTGAATGTATTCTTACCTGTTACACAGTTGCAGATGAATACACAGTCAGTAAGAAAGAATTCCAGATGCAGACAACCACATACAGCTAGACATGGATAGTCTGTTTGGATCATGAAATCTTGTGAACAAGTAAGACAAAGAAGAAAATCAAAACATGAAAAGAAACTGAATGTATACTTACCTCTTGCAAAGTTGCAGATGAATAGAAAGTCAGTCAAATTGAGATCCAGATGCCGACAACGGCAAACACTTGGAGATCGATAGCCTCTTGGGATCATGAAGTCCTGTCAAGAAGTAAGAAAAAGAAGAAAATCAAAACATGAAAAGAAACTGAATGTATACTTACCTGATACACAGTTGCAGATGAAAAGAAACGGAATGTATACTTACCTGTTACACAGTTGCAGATGAATACACAGTCAGCAAGAAAGAATTTCAGATGCAGACAACATACAGCTGGAGATCGATAGCCTGTTGGGATCATGAGGTCCTGTAAACAAGACAAAAAGAAAGTCAATACATGAAAAGAAACTGAATGTATACTTACCTATAACACAGTTGCAGATGAATACACAGCCAATAAAACGTAAAATCCAGATTGCAGACAACGGCAAACAGCTGGAGATGAATAGTCTCTTGGGATCATGAGGTCCTGTGAACAAGTAAGACAAAGAAAAAAGTCAATACATGAAAAGAAACTGAATGTATACTTACCTGTTACACAGTTGCAGATGAATACACAGTCAGTAAGAAAGAATTCCAGATGCAGACAACCACATCCAGCTGGACATGGATAGTCTCTTTGGATCATGAAATCTTGTGAACAAGTAAGACAAAGAAGAAAATCAAAACATGAAAAGAAACTGAATGTATACTTACCTGATACACAGTTGCAGATGAAAAGAAACGGAATGTATACTTACCTGTTACACAGTTGCAGATGAATACACAGTCAGCAAGAAAGAATTTCAGATGCAGACAACAACATACAGCTGGAGATCGATAGCCTGTTGGGATCATGAGGTCCTGTAAATAAGATAAAAAGAGAGTCAATACATGAAAAGAAACTGAATGTGTACTTACCTGTTACACAGTTGCAGATGAATAGAAAGTCAGTCAGATTGAGTTCCAGATGCAGACAACGGCAAATACTTGGAGATCAATAGCCTCTTGGGATCATGAAGTCCTGTGAACAAGTAAGACAAAGAAGAAAGTCAAAACATGAAAAGAAACTGAATGTATACTTACCTGTTACACAGTTGCAGATGAATACACAGCCAATAAGACGAAAAATCCAGATGCAGTTGAATAGTCTCTTGGGATCACGAGGTCCTGTGAACAAGTAAGACAAAGAAGAAAGTAAATACATGAAAAGAAACTGAATGTATACTTACCTATTGCACAGTTGCAGATGAACACACAGTCAGTAAGAAAGAATTCCAGTTGCAGACAACCACATACAGCTGGACATGGACCGTTTCTTGGGATCCTGAAATCCTATGAATAAGTAAGACAAATAAGAAAGTCAATACATGAAAACAAACTGAATGTATACTTACCTGTTACACAGTTGCAGATGAAAAGAAACTGAATGTATACTTACCTGTAACACAGTTGCAGATTAATACAAAGCCAATAAGATAAAAAATCCAGATGCAGACAACAGCAAACAGCTGGAGATGAATACTCTCTTGGGATCATGAAGTCCTGTCAACAAGTAAGACAAAGAAGAAAACCTAAATATGAAAAGAAATTGAATGTATACTTACCTATAACACAGTTGCAGATGAACACACAGCCAATAAAACGTAAAATCCAGATGCAGACAACGGCAAACAGCTGGAGATGAATAGTCTCTTGGGATCATGAGGTCCTGTAAACAAGACAAAAAAAAGTCAATACATGAATAGAAACGGAATGTATACTTACCTGTTACACAGTTGCAGATGAATAGAAAGTCAGTTAGATTGAGATCCAGATGCAGACAACGGCAAACAGTTGGAGATGAATAGTCTCTTGGGATCATGAAATCTTGTGAACAAGTAAGACAAAGAAGAAAATCAAAATATAAAAAGAAACTGAATGTATACTTACGTGTAACACAGTTGCAGATGAATACACACCCAATAAGACGTAAAAGCCAGATGCAGACAACGGCAAACAGCTGGAAATGAATAGTCTCTTGGGATCATGAGGTCCTGTAAACAAGTAAGACAAAGAAGAAAGTCTAATCGAAAAGAAACTGAATGTATACTTACCTGTTACACAGTTGCAGATGAATACACAGCCAATAAGACGAAAAATTCAGATGCAGTTGAAAAGTCTCTTGGGATCACGAGGTCCTGTGAACAAGTAAGACAAAGAAGAAAGTCAATACATGAAAAGAAACGGCATGCTTACTTACCGATTACACAGTTGCAGATGAAAACACAGCCAATAAGACGTAAAATCCAGATGCAGACAACGGCAAACAGCTGGAGATGAATAGTATCTTGGGAACATGAGGTTCTGTAAATAAGACAAAAAAAAAAGTCAATACATGAATAGAAACGGAATGTATACTTACCTGTTACACAGTTGCAGATGAAAAAAAGCCAGTAAGCCAGAGTTCCAGATACAGACAACCATATACAGTTGATGTATAGTCTCTTGGGATCACGAGGTCCTGTCAACAAGTAAGACAACGAAGAAAGTCAATACATGAAAAGAAACTGAATGCTTACTTACCTTTTACAAACTTGCAGATGAATACAAATCCAGTAAGAAAGAATTCCAGATGCAGACAATCACATCCAGCTGGACATGGATAGTCTCTTGGGATCATGAGGTCCTGTAAACAAGACAAAGAAGAAAGTCAATACATGAAAAGAAACTGAATGTATACTTACCTGTTACACAGTTGCAGATGAATAGAAAGTCAGTAAGATTGAGTTCCATATGCAGACAACCGCAAACACTTGGAGATCGATAACCTCTTGGGATCATGAAGTCCTGTCAACAAGTAAGACAAAGAAGAAAGTCAATACATGAAAAGAAACTGAATGTATACTTACCTGTTACACAGTTGCAGATGAATACACAGTCAGTAAGAAAGAATTCCAGATGCAGACAACCACATACAGCTGGACATCGATAGCCTTTTGGGATCATGAAGTCCTGTCAAGAAGACAACAAGAAAGTCAATATATGAAAAGAAACTGAATGTATACTTATCTGTTACACAGTTGCAAATTAAAAAAAGCCAGTAAGCCAGAGTTCCAGATTCAGACAACCATATATAGTTGATGTATAGTCTCTTGGGATCACGAGGTCCTGTGAACAAGTAAGACAAAGAAGAAAGTCAATACATGAAAAGAAACTGAATGTATACTTACCTTTTACAAACTTGCAGATGAATACAAATCCAGTAAGAAAGAATTCCAGATGCAGACAACCACATCCAGCTGGACATGGATAGTCTCTTGGGATCATGAGGTCCTGTAAACAAGACAAAGAAGAAAGTCAATACATGAAAAGAAACTGAATGTATACTTACCTGTTACACAGTTGCAGATGAATAGAAAGTCAGTAAGATTGAGTTCCATATGCAGACAACCGCAAACACTTGGAGATCGATAACCTCTTGGGATCATGAAGTCCTGTCAACAAGTAAGATAAAGAAGAAAGTCAATACATGAAAAGAAACTGAATGTATTCTTACCTGTTACACAGTTGCAGATGAATACACAGTCAGTAAGAAAGAATTCCAGATGCAGACAACCACATACAGCTAGACATGGATAGTCTGTTTGGATCATGAAATCTTGTGAACAAGTAAGACAAAGAAGAAAATCAAAACATGAAAAGAAACTGAATGTATACTTACCTCTTGCAAAGTTGCAGATGAATAGAAAGTCAGTCAAATTGAGATCCAGATGCCGACAACGGCAAACACTTGGAGATCGATAGCCTCTTGGGATCATGAAGTCCTGTCAAGAAGTAAGAAAAAGAAGAAAATCAAAACATGAAAAGAAACTGAATGTATACTTACCTGATACACAGTTGCAGATGAAAAGAAACGGAATGTATACTTACCTGTTACACAGTTGCAGATGAATACACAGTCAGCAAGAAAGAATTTCAGATGCAGACAACATACAGCTGGAGATCGATAGCCTGTTGGGATCATGAGGTCCTGTAAACAAGACAAAAAGAAAGTCAATACATGAAAAGAAACTGAATGTATACTTACCTATAACACAGTTGCAGATGAATACACAGCCAATAAAACGTAAAATCCAGATTGCAGACAACGGCAAACAGCTGGAGATGAATAGTCTCTTGGGATCATGAGGTCCTGTGAACAAGTAAGACAAAGAAAAAAGTCAATACATGAAAAGAAACTGAATGTATACTTACATGTTACAAAGTTGCAGATGAATGCATCTGGAATTCTTTCTTACTGGATTTGTAGACAACCACATCCACCTGGACAGGGATAGTCTCTTGGGATCATGAGGTCCTGTAAACAAGACAAAGAAAAAAGTCAATACATGAAAAGAAACTGAATGTATACTTACCTGTTACACAGTTGCAGATGAATAGAAAGTCAGTAAGAAAGAATTCCAGATGCAGACAACCACATCCAGCTGGACATGGATAGTCTCTTGGGATCATGAGGTCCTGTAAACAAGACAAAGAAGAAAGTCAATACATGAAAAGAAACTGAATGTACACTTACCTGTTACACAGTTGCAGATGAATAGAAAGTCAGTCACATTGAGTTCCAGATGCAGACAACGGCAAACACTTGGAGATCTATAGCCTCTTGGGGTCATGAAGTCCTGTGAACAAGTAAGAAAAAGAAGAAAGTCAAAACATGAAAAAAAACTGAATGTATACTTACCTGTTGCACAGTTGCAGATGAATAAAAAGTCAGTCACATTGAGTTCCAGATGCAGACAACGGCAAACACTTGGAGATCTATAGCCTCTTGGGATCATGAAGTCCTGTGAACAAGTGAGACAACTAAGAAAGTCATTACATGAAAAGAAACTGAATGTATACTTACCTGTTACACAGTTGCAGATGAGTCCACAGTCAGTAAGAAAGAATTCCAGATGCAGACAACCACATCCAGCTGGACACGGATAGTCTCTTGGGATCATGAGGTCCTGTAAACAAGACAAAGAAGAAAGTCAATACATGAAAAGAAACTGAATGTATACTTACCTGTTACACAGTTGCAGATGAATAGGAAGTAAGTTAGATTGAGGTCCAGATGCAGACAACGGCAAGCACTTGGAGATCGATAGCCTCTTGGGATCATAAAGTCCTGTAAACAAGACAAAAAGAAAGTCAATACATGAAAAGAAGCTGAATGTATACTTACCTGTTACACAGTTGGAGATGAAAAAAAAGCCAGTAAGCCAGATTCACACAACCATATACAGTTGATGTATAGTCTCTTGGGATCATGAAGTCCTGTGAACAAGTAAGACAAAGAAGAAAGTCAATGCATGAAAAGAAACTGAATGTATACTTACCTGTTACACAGTTGCAGATGAAAAGAAACGGAATGTATACTTACCTGTTACACAGCTGCAGATGAATACACAGTCAGCAAGAAAGAATTCCAGATGCAGACAACCACATACAGCTGGACAAGGACAGTCTCTTGGGATCATGAAGTCCTGTGAACAAGTAAGACAAAGTAGAAAGTCAATACATGAAAACAAACTGAATGTATACTTACCTGTTACACAGTTGCAGATGAATACACAGTCAGAAAGAAAGAATTCCATTTGCAGACAACCACATCCAGCTGGACATAGACAGTCTCTTGGGGTCATGAGGTCCTGTGAACAAGTAAGACAAAGAAGAAAGTCAATACATGAAAAGAAACTGAGTGTATACTTACCTGTTACACAGTTGCAGATGAAAAGAAACAGAATGTATACTTACCTGTTACACAGTTGCAGATGAATACACAGTCAGTAAGAAAGAATTCCAGACGCAGACAACCACATACAGCTGGACATGGACAGACTCTTCGGATCATGAAGTCCTGTGAAAAAGTAAGACAAAGAAGAAAGTCAATACATGAAAAGAAACTGAATGTATACTTACCTGTTACACAGTTGCAGATGAATACACAGCCAATAACACGAAAAATCCAGGTGCAGTTGAATAGTCTCTTGGCATGATGAGGTCCTGTAAACAAGACAAAGAAGAAAGTCAATACATGAAAAGAAACTGAATGTATACGTACCTGTTACACAGTTGCAGATGAATAGAAAGTCAGTTAGATTGAGTTCCAGATGCAGACAACGGCAAACACTTGGAGATCGATAGCCTCTTGGGATCATGAAGTCCTGTGAAAAAGTAAGACAAAGAAGAAAGTCAATACATGAAAAGAAGCTGAATGTATACTTACCTGTTACACAGTTGGAGATGAAAAAAAAGCCAGTAAGCCAGATTCACACAACCATATACAGTTGATGTATAGTCTCTTGGGATCATGAAGTCCTGTGAACAAGTAAGACAAAGAAGAAAGTCAATGCATGAAAAGAAACTGAATGTATACTTACCTGTTACACAGTTGCAGATGAAAAGAAACGGAATGTATACTTACCTGTTACACAGTTGCAGATGAATAGAAAGTCAGTTAGATTGAGTTCCAGATGCAGACAACGGCAAACACTTGGAGATCGTTAGCCTCTTGGGATCATGAAGTCCTGTCAACAAGTAAGACAAAAAAGAAAATCAAAATATGAAAAGAATCTGAATGTTTACTTACCTGTAACACAGTTGCAGATGAATACAAAGGCAATAAGACGAAAAATCCAGATGCAGATGAATAGTCTCTTGGCATAATGAGGTCCTGTAAACAAGACAAAGAAGAAAGTCAATACATGAAAAGAAACTGAATGCTTACTTACCTACTACACAGTTGCAGATGAATAGAAAGTCAGTCAGATTGAGATCCAGACGCAGACAACGGCAAACACTTTGTCTTACTTGTTGACAGGACTTCATGATCCCAAGAGGCTATCGATCTCAAAGTGTTTGCCGTTGTCTGCGTCTGGATCTCAATCTGACTGACTTTCTATTCATCTGCAACTGTGTAACAGGTAAGTAAGCATTCAGTTTCTTTTCATATTTTGATTTTCTTCTTTGTCTTACTTGTTGACAGGACTTCATGATCCCAAGAGGCTATCGATCTCAAAGAAGAAAATCAAAATATGAAAAGAAACTGAATGTATACTTAACTGTTACACAGTTGCAGATGAATACACAGCCATTAAGAAAGAATTCCAGATGCAGATGAAGAGCAAGTTAGTTGATTGAGAAACATCCAACCAAGAAAAACGCATTTTTAGCTAAACAAAAAAACAAAACACTTTTCGGTTGAGAGTCATATCTCATATGAAGACATATTAGAAAAGCCTATTATCTTTTGAAAATAACAAAATCTGACATGTGTGACTGTCATTGTAAGGCCAAGTAGGAAGGCATTAAGAATCAGTCCAAAAAATAATTATATCAGACAAAGTATTTGAGTGTAGGACTTACAGGTCTGATATGATGGAGTTACAGCAAAGGATTAAACATTTTTAATCAATAATAAGGCCAGTGAATGTCAGTTTTCTTGGCTGGGTATTTTCACAGCTGCTGTATCTTGTTTGGTGTTTCTGGGCTTTACAGCTCTTTATGTCAAGTGTAAACAGATCCAAAGTGTCATTCTCAGTGCTGATTACATCTGAAATT
Source organism: Salminus brasiliensis (assembly GCF_030463535.1). Classification (NCBI taxonomy): domain Eukaryota; kingdom Metazoa; phylum Chordata; class Actinopteri; order Characiformes; family Bryconidae; genus Salminus; species Salminus brasiliensis. The sequence continues at coordinate 22,900,795 of NC_132883.1, read as the reverse complement.
AACCATAAACCAGAGGTGAGTGGCTAGCAACAGGGTAATGCAGCTCAACACATGTTTCAGTTTACTACACACCCATGTCGCCTCTCCAAAGTCACAGTGATTCTAAAGTCACTCAATACAAAGCACTTAAAAACCAAACCATAAAACACTGCTTAAATCACAAATACATTAATAAAGACTTTGAGCCCATTTCCCTGAAACGGTTCACCCATTAAAGATAATAGACAAAGAAGGTTGGGAGCAGGTGGCTAGTGTTTTCTTACCTGACTGGTGTGACTGGGTAGGGCCAGTAAGTCCTGGCATAGCACCTTCTCTATGTTCCTGGAGAGTACAACAGATCCCAGGCAGCACATGTGAAGCCTTTCTCGGTGGTAAAGGACCAGACATCAAACCTGCAATCAGCAGTGGAGTGCAAAAAGTCTGCAGAATGGCTTGCTCCCTCATCAGTAGGTAAGCAAGTGGCCCAGAGACGACAATCCTGGCGTCTGTCTTCTTTCAAACTGTGTCTTGAATCTAGTGCACTAGTGGCACCGTGACACTGCGGCATTACCCTTTGGGCCCTATATTTAAGAGTGTCTTACAATAAAATTTTCAACAGTGAGAACGCCGCCCTTAGTAGTTGTCCTCGTTGCTGGAGCATGCAGAGCCATAGACAAACTGCTGAAGACATTTAATTGGTTAGAGAGGTGAAAACCAGCTGTGGGGGTGTAGAAAACCTCTGTTTTCCATGGTCAAGATGATGCTTGCAGGGCTGCTCCATGGCCACCATTGTCTTTGAAGAAAAAACACAGAGGTTAGTTAGTTAGTAAAGCAAAGTAATGTAAAGTAACACACATTGTTTATCTTAGCCAGTTTTAATCTTGGAATACACTATCAATAGCTATCAGCTGGGATACAGACAGACAGAAAGAGCATTGTGGATGGATGGAGAGAGAAAAGAGTTGTAAGGGAACAAGACAGGAAAACAAACCCCAGAAACTTACTAAACTCTGTTAACATGGCTGCACCTAATCTCACCCCCAATACCCAACTTCACCACTTTCACCATTGGTACTATTTTCATATGTTTCTAAGACTAGAACAAGCTGAATTTAAAAGAACAGGTCATGTGTTTGTACATCCAAGCACATTTTCACTAGAGTTTGGGGAGCTCAGTCAAGTTAGTTTGATATTGGATCTGCAGATATTTACTTCTCCCCTGCTCTCACTCACAATGTCCTAACATCTCTGACATGATTTTTTTAAACAATAGAGAACAGATAAACTGCAATCACTAAATATTCTTCTCAAAATGAAAAGACTGGAAATGTTGAGGAAATATAATCAAAATAGCCAGAATTCTTGCAGCAGGTGCCGTAGATGGTAAAAGAACGTCTATAAAGTGTGGATACCGAAAACTCTCACAGAGATAAGGAGCTGCTGGTGTTAGTTAAAAAGACAGTCAAACCTACTGAAGAACAGAGACTAAATAAAAATCAATGACTAACCTTAACTTCCTCACTTTTAAGGAATGGATATATTTTAGCACTTTAGACAATATAAACATGCATGTAGCACATTTTTATAACGAATAAATCATTACTGTGACACTGTCATAAAATATGCCTATTTGAACCATTTTTAAATAATATTGTTCCAGTAAAACATCCATATAGCTTACACATCCAAAGTCAGCTGTAGTGTACAGAGACACATCTGATAAATATACTACAACCCTTAGAATAGCCAGATTACAATTTGCTAACAAATGCTTAAGAGATCCTGGAGAATTCTGGAGAAAGGTCTTGTGGACAAATGAGACTAGGATTAACCTATATCAGAGTGATGGAAAGACAGAAATTGTGGATTGCTCACTCGCGCTTCAAGGGAGGTAAAATTTAGTTTGCACTCACCCTCTTATTAACGGTACATACTTGGAGCCCATAGGAACCATCCAAAACATAGGTGTTGGAAAGCTCCCACAAAGGTGTTTGTACTTCAGAAATCTTTCTTTCTGAAGACATTTTATAATCCTGGGTGTTTCCTTGTGAAAGTAAAGTCTGAACTGTGCAAGTCCTCAGTTTGAGTTGCTGAGAGTCAATTTAGGAGTGATCCCTTTATCCTACAGAGTGCTCTGTGTGTAAGTTTATTCTAATGTCCATATGAAAGCACAAAACCTCATGAATAAAAACATACACAAGGCTTGGCTGAACATATAAGGAAACGTACAACTTACTTAGAACCTATAGTTCCATCAGTAATCTTCATTACAGTGAAGTTAGCCACAGCTAAACCTTTGCTAAAGCATGGTTCTCTCCTTTTGGCTTGTAACCTGGCCTACTTCCAATATACTGCCACATAGTGGATGGAGTAGGAATTACCATGTAAAATGCCATCTGTTGCAACAATGGAGTCACATGGGTATCAGCTATGGCTTCAAGTTGTAGGACTTTTTATGGCATTATAGACAATAGGCAAGTGGCTTAAAGGTCCAACCACAACAGGCCCAATGAGACATAAAGAACCAGCACAACAGGCCCAGTGAGACTAGGGATGCACCTATCAGATATTAGGATCGGATATGTGTCCCTATATTAACAACGACCCCTTTTGGTCTCACTGACTTAATATTTCAGAATTACTTATTTTAGTGACAAATAAATAGCAATTTAATACATTCATATCTGTGTGTTAATTTGTTGTATTTTATTTTACAAACATGGTGAGGTAAACAGTTTATTTTTTTAACAATGTATCGGATCAATATTGTGTATCGATCGATAAGTTTATGTATTGGTATAGAAACTGAACAATGTTGGTGCATCATTAAATGTAACATATAGGAAACAGTGTGTCTTTGACAACTTCCCTAGTTAATAGAATATGCCTACATTGATAAATCCCCATACGTTTCACCCTGATTGGTGAATGTTTAGCCTTTCAAATGCATGCTTGAATGTGATTGGCTAATGGCAACCACAATAATTGACATGTCAAGTCTTCTGGACAGACAGTATTATAGAATAGGCTAAAGACGCAGTATGTAAAATTGCAGCTTGACTGGCTGTATGGTTTCTGAGAAACAGTTACGTACCACTGACCTCACCCTGCTCTGCTCACTGAGAGACAGGTAATCAGTCACACAAGTCATGTCAGACTTACTATTCAAACGTGCTGTATGTAGCTGTTACTTAATATCTGTCCGTGTCTCTTTGGATTAGGACAGAGTCATCACCACAGGCCCTCTCCTGCATTTTATCCACCGACTTGATGATCTGGTCTTAAAAACTGCTGAAGGTATACAAACTGTCCTCCTAGAACAGCTGCAGCTTTGCTTGGTCTGCCACTCAGAAGATCCAAATTTCATCAAGATGTCTGATGTAAGCCTGTACCTTTTTGTGATGTAAAACTGTGGTGCATGTATAGATTTTAACATGTATTTGTGATGCAATAAGCTGTTTTATTAATTGCTTAAACTATAGAGGAGCATTATTGGGCTAATGAGCATTATGAGCTAAATAGTTTAATTGTCACTTTAACAGGTAAGGACACCAGTTTCTCTCAGAGTTAGCTTAAGTTTTACCTATAAAAAAGGTAACTTTGATTAAAAACAAAATAATAATACTGTCTTGCAGACATCTGATTGATGTCATTTATGGCTGATTTACCGTTACAGTAACTTGATCACAATATTCTGCAAAATAAAATGTAGTAGTTTACTATAGCTCCACTGAATATTGGTTTTGTTTGTTGGTTTTATTTGGTTTCCTAAGAGGAATCTGTAACAGGAACAGGTCATTGTAATTTTATGTGTTACCCAGGTTTTAAATGTTCAGAACATTAAAATCAGACTGCAAAGCAAAGCAAAAAAAAAAATAAATAAATAAAAGCAAAAAAACTTTTAAAAATAATACAACGTGAATAAACTGCTCAAAACAGCCATTAAAGCAGATAGAAAATGACTTACTGATAAGTAAGGTAAATAAAACGAGCCTTAAATGACAGCCAATAGCTTGTTGCCAAGACTGGTCTGCGTCAGAGACGGCCAATCAGCGCTCAGGGGGGCGTTACCTCGGCTCCTCCGCTAGAGACGTGCTGTGGATCAGAAAAAAGGTGAGAACGGCGGAGTGAAACACGATGGAAAGTTTTATTAAACTTTGTTTCATAAAATCGCTCATAAAGGTGAACGTTGAGAAGTACGACTGAAACGACGATTTGGATTTAGTCTGCATTTGATTTTGTGAGTGTAATAGGTGAAGCTTTTGGTGCAAATAGTTCAAAAGATTAAAAAGAAAAGCCTGTAGAGTTGAGGCTAACATGCTTAGGGGTCAAGGGGTCATGAGCGAGTGGGCAGTGCTGGCCACCATTTCATGCTGCTAATGAGAGTTTTATATTGAAAGAGGGAAGAAAAAATTGCTTTACTTTGTAAATGTAGTATTATGTGTATCTATTAAGGCGCTGTTTTTGGGAACAGGTCAGTTTTTTCTGGGTGTAATTTTACTCTACTCTGCAATCTGGCTGCACCTGCGTGAACACTCTGCAGCAGTAGTGGCGTGGTGGCGCTGTAAAGTAATCAGTACAGTGCACCGGGGAAGATGCCGCCAAAATTCTGCGTGCTGTGAGCTGCAGATAAAAGTCTTACCACACAGTGCGTCTCACCTGTGGAGCTGTGTCTCTAAAAGCAGCTCAGAACTCAAAGCTAACTTCAGGTTCGCCTGTATCAGGGTTGAGTGCAGAAACAGTCCTAAAGCTTCCTCTGTGAAACTGATACTGCAGCACGCACACTGTTTCCTCTCCCGAGGCCCCGTCTCAAATCAGTCCCTCTTCACTATGTAGTGCACTTTATGGGTCATATAAAAATAGCAGCATCTCCACCAAACAGAGCATGATATGTGTGATCAAGTCATTTCTACTCAGCAGTCGGTTCTACAATTTCCTATTTAGGCTCTCAGAATCATCAGAGACACTTTTCACCTCAAAAGGCACTTGGTGGTCAGTTTGAAGACACTAACCTGTGTGCTGTCCACACCAAAAGAATCACCCTTCTGCTTAAACACCTCCAGCTGGTCGGCAGAGAGCGCACAAACCAGGGCAGTGACTTTTACTTTTTATTTGATTTTGATAGTTAAATCACTTAGGAGCTCGCTGAAGTAATGCTAATGTACCAACAGCTGTGCTAGCTAGCTAGGTTAGCAAGTGCTGCTTTCTCAATAAAGCTGTACAGGAAGATCATGGTCATCTTAGCTCCTTTTATTTGAAACAGATTTAGAAGGCATATTAATAATAGAAGCACTTTATAATTGTGTAATTGCATACTGTAGTTCATCTGTTTCTCTGCATACTTTCACCCTGTTCTTCAGTGGTGAGGACCACCACAGAGCAGGTATTCTGTGGGAGGTGAGCTTTTTATAGCACTGCAGTGTTAAATGTCTGGACGAGTCCAGAACAAATGTGTAAACTGCTCGTTTGGAGCGATAAAAGCAACATTCCTGCAACATCCTCAAATCTGAATGTCCAGATCACTTTTCAGAGGTTTTGATGGCCGATTCTAAAGTCGTGATGAGCGGCAAGTTAGCATGGTGACATTCGTCAAAGTGGTACGTGCCAGTGGATGGCATTTTCGGATGGTGCAGTGGCCACTTCCTAGTGCCAGATGCTGATTAGGAACTGAACCCCCTTTCAAAATGTGCCTGAGCTCTTTACCTACTGGATAGGCTTGACTTTGGGCCCAAGTTATCTTACTAAACTGAGAAATCCTGCTTTGTGAAATGCCCCCCAGGAGTGGCTAAATGTTTACATAAGATACAACTGATTTTGTTAGATGAACAGAATTACTGACAAATTTGATTCATTTTGTTGCTCTTGGCGTGCAGGTATCCCACCAATGCAGAGTAATAATTTTATTCTTTTATTATTGTTGATCACAGAAGAGTAGTTGGTGTAATATTGGTGGGGAGATTTGAGTAATTCTCTTGTTTTGGTTGAGACTGAGAACTTGTGTCTTTGCTAAAGGAATGCATTGTTGGAGAGGATGCTACGCCTGAGGCCCACGTTAAGGTGTTGCGTGAAAAGTACAGGACGACACAACCTGATTTAATGATCGTGAAGGACCACATGAAGACTTTTGCATTGGCAGCATGGAGAAAGGGGTTTGGCCATTGAAAATGTATACTTGTGTCTTTAATAGTCTATTATAAGATATTTTTGGCTATTCAAGGTTTTTACTCTTCACTACTGCCTTCATCACTACACTTTATTGCAACTATATAATGAAACTTTCGTGTATTTTCTGCTTTTATCTTACAGTTGTATGATGAGTTCAATGCCATCCATCCTTTAATGGTGTACGTTTGTCACTGCTTCACCTGAAACAATGCTGGGAGTTTAGCTCTAAAGGCCTCCTAGGTGATCTTCAAGAGATGCTCGTCAAAAGTGTAAGCACACAATTTTTTTATCTTTACCAGCAGACCTACAGACCTACTCTTAATTTCATTGATACTCTCAGACATGTACAGTTTCAGGAAAAGGTGCTTCAGTGTGTATCTAATATTACACTAAATGATGTTTAGTATTCCCCTGATGTTTGTGTAATGGGCCATCTGCATAGTAAAGTGATTTCATTGTGGAAGATCTTACTTACTAAACTTGGACACTCTGTGGGTTCTGTGTAGTAAAATGTTGCTTCTGGTTTCTGGTGGGTGCTTTTCTTTTTAATAAGGCTTAATTTTCTCTGGAGTATAAATGTAACCATTTGATATGGATTCTTTGAGTATGGCATACATTTAGCCATGTTAGGATGATTTTTTTTTTTTAGCTGGTATAATAAAACCTTTTTTGCTTTATTTCATTGTTTTGTTTGCTGTGAGTGCCACATTTGAATAGTATTGAGTCTAATTGTTTTTATTTGTACTGCAACTCTCTTCTGGCTGGTCTCCCTCTGCGCACCATCAGGCCCCTGCAGCTCATCCAGAATGCAGCGGCACGGGTCGTCTTCAATGTCCCTAAATTCAGCCATGTCACTCCACTGCTGCGTTCTCTCCACTGGCTTCCTGTAGCTGCCCGCATCAGATTCAAAACCCTGACGCTGGCCTACAAAGCCAAGACTGGACCAGCCCCTCCGTACTTGATGGCAATGGTCAAAAGCCGGTCTGCACCAAGAGCCCTTCAAGCTTCAAGTACGGCTCGGCTCGACCCGCCATCCCTCAAAATCCGCGGAAGACAAGCGTCCAGACTTTTTTCTGTCCTGGCACCAAAGTGGTGGAACGAGCTTCCCCTGGGTGTCCGAACGGCCGAGTCGCTCGCTGTCTTCAAACGCAGACTGAAGACCCACCTCTTCAGAGAGTACTTGGGCGAATAGAGTACTATGGTCGCCTTATTGTATTGTGTTTAGTAATGTCTAAGCTTAGAGGTATCTTTGAATTATTAGTCTATTCTAACTAGCTAAGGTTTCTTTCTTGGGTAAATAGCAAAGCACTTTGTAAGTCGCTCTGGATAAGAGCGTCTGCTAAATGCCGTAAATGTAAATGTAAATGTAACAGTCTAACAGTGGATTAGGGCTGCCCGTGGTGATTGTGTGGCTTTAAGCAGATGTGAAGGACGATTCACCACAAGAATACAGCCAAACACTTTCAGGTAAGTTCCAGTGGTATGTAATGTTGAATTTGTGTAGAAATCAAAAGAGAGTACACGCAACAAAAACAAAAAATAGACGAGCTAGATAGTACACTCTTTGTACAACAAGGCCTCAGCTGCCTTAATCTGAGGGCTGCAAAGCCTCACGCACGTCTACTATTGCTTCAGCCTACTCCGTGCAAGCTGAACCCCCTTATTGCCTCCTACACAGCCCTTTTAAGATGTATGCTGAAATTGATCCAACTCGCACAAAACATTAAAGTATGAGAAGTCAGTAAAAGAATAACCGTAAAGTTAAGCTAGCTGTAATCAAGGAAACACCTGCATTTAGTTCTCCTTCCATTAAAGCAAGATTATACAAATTTAGGCTTTGGTGATAATGATTTAGTACCACAGTGAAGTTGTAAAGTAAACCAGAAATAAACCCATATAAATAAGCAAACAAGAGCATGTCATCATTATTATGGCTTAGTACTAAAGTAAAGCAGATGATTGCATGACAGAACAGCACTGACCACAGAATACCTCAAAATGGCCGTTAACTCTTCATCTAAGGTGTGTTTTGAGTTGAATTTAGTAAAAACAAGTCTTTCTGAATGTGTGTTTACACACATTTGATGGGACAGTGCAACACTGCTGAAAGTTAATCCTGCTTTTCTGAACACTATTTAATGTTTGTGTTTTATCATGTGCTGATCATTATAACAGTGAGGCACACAGGAACTTTCACTGTCACTATGGCTAATTTACACTTTGCCATTTAGGCCAGTAAGATGCTTTAAAGAAGTATTTTGTAGACATATGTATATGTGTGTCTGCAGGTGTGGAGGTCCATGGTATAACATGTGAATTTGCACAACCAGTTCTACTCAGCGCTCAACCACGACTGATCGTCTTGTTCAGCAGTGGCACTTCGAGAGATGCCTGGGACTTACGATCGCCAAGTATGGGATTTACTGCCATTTTTACTGCCAATATTGAACATGTTTGTGTGGATGTTTCAGAGTATTGCAGCACAAAAACAAAGTAGTAAGCTGACTTAAAATAGAGCAACTCCAACAAAGGTGCAGAGTTAAATTGAGAGGAACATAAGTTGATGCAGTAGATTAAAATGTTTGTGCATGTATCATTGTTGGGAAGGCCTAGCCTGCAGTGAAGTGCCAGAATAGTGACTGGAATGGGCGTCACTGTCTTGTTGGATGCACATGTGCATAAATCTTCCATAAATGTACACTGACCAGCCATTTCTTTTCACCACTGTGTTTGATCCAGTTGTACCAGAGAGTTGCACGGCCCCTAACTTTTTATCTCTAGGGGTCAACCTAACCAAACACAAAAGAGCCTGTCACTATCAAAAGTCTTCAACCTTGATTGTGGTTAAAGCATAGTTACAGCACAGTGCTCATGTGTCTGAGACTCGTGAATTAATTAGGCAGTTGAGAATGTTGGCAGTCCCAAAAACTTGGCCCTGCCATCTATGGATGCTTAAAGATGCTTCCTCTCCACCTGCGCTGAGATGCCTTCAAGACCTGCAATGCAAAACCCACTGGTGTGAAAATATCAATTATTATAGTGCAAGCAAGTAATAAATTAAATAAACTTGATGTGTATTCCAGGATTTCACATAATTGTGTTATATCTGACAACTGTGTTAAGATATACTTTTAAATTACGAAACAGTATGATCAATATTTTGATTATCATATAGTTTTGAATTTCAACTTGTCAGATTCTCTTCTGTCCACAGGTCTTGATTATTCAGGAGTGGCTACGAAATGTATTAATGAGGCTCTGACCAACCTCATCCACAGTTCTTGTTGAGTCCACTTTTTCACACTTCTTGTGATACCACTTACAGTGCCCATTGCAATCACCTGCCCAGATTTTTTCCTGTCCACAGCCCTCTATGATTCTGAAGTGGCTATGAAGTTCATTAATGAGGCGATCACCATCTTCATTCACAGATCTTGGTGAGTCCACTTCATCACACTTGTTTTATGCTGTTTACAGAGCCCATGACATAGTTTGTCCAAAGTAGCTTATTTACACAGCCCTCAATGATTCAACTTCATTAATGAGGCTGTTACCAACCTCATTCACAGTTTTTGGTCCACTTGGTCCACTTGGTCCACTTTATCACGTTCCATTTCCTTTCATTTATGGTACCATTTACAATTGAGTGGACTGATGCTCTTGTGTGCTCTAGATATTTTGGAAATTGCTAAACCACTTTATCCACAGTTGTTGGTGAGTCCACTTCATCACAGTCCCTGATGGACTGCTTACAGTGCCCATTACAATCGACTGCCCAGATTCTCTTTTGTCCACAGCCCTTTTTGATTCAGAAGTGGCTACGAACTTCATATATGAGGCTTTCGCCAACATCGTCCACTGTTCTTGGTACAATCGCCTGCCCAGATTCTCTTCTGTCCACAGTGTTACTGTTACATTCAAGACATAGGTGATCCTGTGATCCAGTATTGCATATTTGATACTGTTAGTGCTGCCATCTGGTGGCCTGTTTCTTGTTGTTTTTGTTTTTCTCTCTCTCCCTCTCCTGGTGAAACAACTGATTGGAAACAGCTGATCTCAATGCGTGTGCTGGTTGGCTGCAGTGTCTGAGCTTTGTCATTGAAATGGTGCCATTGGCGTTTATCTAGTCGCCCGTGGCGTTCTCACCATGTGGCCAAAGGTGGTTGTGATTGAGGCTGTTCAAGATATATAACATGACAATTCACAGTTTGATGTATGTGGATCTATTGTAGCCTACTGTTTTCTGTGTCATTATGTACTTGTTGATGTCCAAGTGGTTTAATCATAGTCATGTTTGTAGTGGTGAGTGCCATTTACTATTTTAATTTCATTTATTATTTTTCATTTATTATTCTCTTGCTTCATGTTGGGGAGGCAGGTAAGGCCATTGTATTTTGTTTTATTATTTTTTAGTTAGGTTAGTTAGTAAGGAGGGATGTCATGTGTGTCTGTAATTTTGGCCTTTGCTCACCCTGATGCTATATGATGTTGACTGTGGTCTTGATATGTTTGCCTATAATACTACATTTTCATTTGAGCATTAAATCTGTTTCTTTATGGTTTGTTTATCTCCTCAAGCCCTAAACTAGTTTTTTTTATGAAATGGTTTAATAAACTGGGCTGTAAGATTACTCAAAAATTGACTAACTTTACAAGACTTTAACAAAGCAAAACTTCACCAAAAGTGAAGTAGAAAAGAAAAACATAGGCCAGAGTTATAAGAACTGCTTTTTATTGGAATTTAAAAACCTGAATGTTCTTATACGACTGAAGACGTGTCGAGGTTCTTCTGTTCCCTGTATGCTCTGTGACTAATTTGCTGAACAAGTAGATCTATCTGAGATGTTTCCAAGCTGTTTTAAGCCTGCGTCTGAGATGAACACTGTATGTGAACTTTTACATTCTGAATTTTTAGTTGAAAGTAAGTCAGAAGATGCTGAAAATGATTTCACATCAAAACTGAATTTTATTAAAGAGGCTTTGATGGAGGAACAAAGTTGGGATCAATCTCTTGATAACTGTAGACTAACTGCTGTAACAGAAGAAAGTAATGCCCCATCATGCAGTTATGTATTTTCAGCAAGATGTACATGTACTTAGCATGTACTTAGCTTAGCCCCCTGACAGTGTGTTCTCTGGTCATCTGGGTATACAGAAAACACATCAGCAGATCATGTGTTTTTTCTTTTGGCCTGGTCCTAAAGCTGATGCTGTGTTATGTTGAGTTACGGGAAAACCCAATCAGGTTATTCCATCCACATCACTTCATCCAATCCTAGCATTATGAGCACCATTTCAACGTGTGTAGGGCAGCTGCCCTGGCCACTGATCAAATCCTTCTACTTTTGTGTTACCCCTTGACCAGCTACCTAAACAAATGCTCATGCTTCATTACAGTAACAAGGCTGTGATGGCTGTCTTAAGTATGTTGCGAGAAGGTTACAAAGTATGTTCAGGTTTTTCGCTGCTGCTGCTGCACCTGCATCATTATCCTCTATTTTATTTGTTCCAGACATGAGGAGCTCCTCCCTTACTGTTCCACATTGCATTGTGGTATAATGTAAAAAAGTGTCCATTGAGTATACACCAAAAATTAGCTGTGCGCTAATCCGTATACGTTCGGCACCATTTAAGGTGGCTTCCAGTAAGAAGCTGGAGAATAACTCCAGCCTTGTTGGTGCAGCCGTTTCTTTACGGCATCATAAATCAGCACATTTTACAGTTGTAAAATACATCCAGATAGATCCGGGAACTAATTTTACTGAAGTTCTGAAATTGTTAGCAATTGATCATCACATGTCCAGTGCATATCACCCCGAATCTCAGGGTTCTCTAGAATGTTTTCAACAACCTCAGTGCTTCGTACCTACTGTCTTTAGGTAGATAAAGAATGTGATGATGGCATCCTGGTCTTATTGTTTGCCATTTGTGAAAGTGATCAGGATTCCATTGGGTTTAGCCATTCACAGCTGAATTGTGAATTTCACTTTGGAGATAAAAGACTTGTACGTACCAGGTTCTGCCCTGTGTGCAGAGTTTTCAGGAAGATTGTGTTGATGGAGGTGGATCTGCTAATAGGGTTTTGCTAAGTTCTCCCCTACTGCTTCTGAAGTATCTGCTTTTGTCACACCAGATCTCTTTCTACAGTATTCCGTAATGCCATTTGGGTTACAAAAGGTAATAGCTAATGTAAACAATTGTGAAGCATGTCTGGATGTCGTTGTGATGTCTAGATGTCTATCAGAGTTGGAATGAACATTTGGCAATCCTCTGAAATGTGTTTAAGCGCTTTCTGAAAGTTTCCCTCACACTTAATCTCACTAAATGTGAGTCTGGGAAAGCTAGAGTATCCTAGGTTTGTAAGAAGGTGGGCCAAGGTGAAGTGCGCCCTCTTGAGGCTAAGATACCAACCCTGCAGTTGTGCTTTTGTAGAACCCCTGTTCTAATGACTCCTGACTACACTCAATTCTTCAAGCTGTAAGCTGGGGCTGGAGCTGTCCTCCTTAAAGAAGACTCGAGGTGTTGACCATCCAGTTTATTTTTCATAAAAATTGAAGGAACATCAGATCATGTATAGAACCACTGAGAAGGAAGCTTAGCACTCTTATTAGCTTTTCAACACTTTATGTGGGGTCGAGTGTTTTGGCAGTAGTGCTCTATATATACCACAATATCAGCTGAAGACTGATGAGATGGTTCATGATTGTTCAAGGTTTTAATGTTCAGAATAAGAAAGATTGTGAAAATGTAGTTGCTGATGCGTTGTCTAGGCAGTAGTGTGAGGGTGTTATGACCCTGGGGAGTGTAGAAGAGAGCCTCGTTGGTGCAGCCGTGTTTGTTTACAGCGTCAGAAAGACGAAGCAGTTTAGGAACACAGAGTCCTAATCTGACGTCAGTCCAATTATTCCATTCCACCTTAAATGGTGCAGCAGTTTCAGTCAAAAGTATTCACCCCCCCATCTACTACTAAACATAACAAGTGCTTTCTCCAAATTCAATAATGCTAAATTGCAATGAGGGGTGTGAATAATTTGGACTGCAACTGTACAGCACCAGAATGGAACAGGTGGAGCATAATTGGGATGAGATGCCGATTTCAGTAGGGCATCAATCTTAGTGTGCTTCTCTATCCTTCTTCCACTTAAACACAACTCTAATAATAAACATATGATGCTTTAAATACAAAAACAGAAAATTATATTATTTATATTCAGCCCGTAGTTCAAAACTACTTCCAACCAAACACCACTGTCTGACTCACTGTTGTCTTTTCCTAGTTAATAGATGTAGATCTGCACTCTTAGCTCCTTCAGTGGAGTTTTTTTCAACCATTTCAGCCCAAAAAAAAAAAAAAAAAAAAGCTTCTAAGCTTTTCAGTCCCTGAGATCAGTACTGGAGGACTTGTGTCCCATCTGCTGAATTAAGAAAACAAATGGTAAATGTGGCATCAATCTATACAAAATGAAAATGTGAACGAGTTAGACAGTCATGCAGTGAGGTGAAGATGAATCAATGTGAGGACCAGCGGGCAGGAGGGTAGTGTTTTCTTCTTATCTTTTTTTATATCTTTGTCTTCTTTCTTCTTTGTCTTTGTAATTTTCTTTTTTCTTGTTTTCTTCTTTTGGTCGTCCTCCATTTACGCTCTAGTTTCTGCACTGTTTTTAGTTTTTGCCTTGTCATTTTACTTTTAAACAGTGCTTCTTTGTCTAAGGTTGATTGAAGGGTATTTTCTAGGTCGTTTGTTAATTTAACTAGCTCCGTTTGGAGTCATTGGGGTTATCGTGCGCTTTAGACAGTGTTACGGGGACAAATGAACATTTTGCCTAAGATGTATCTCAAAGGAGATTAGATAATGGTCTGATATTACTGAGCTTTGAGGTACAATATTTAGATGATCAATTATAACACCCAGGGTCAGGACTAAATCTAGGGTATGGTTACAGTAATGTGTGGGTCCAGTCACATTTTTTGTGATGCCGACAGAATCTAAGATTGATACAAACGCCTTTGTTAATGGATCATCTGCTTTTTCAAAATGAATATTAAAGTCTTCTACTATTATAACTTTGTCACTGCACACTGACAAGTCTGCAGCAAAATCACAAAATGATTAAAAAAATTCAGAATATGACCCTGGAGGCCTATAAATATTAATTTAGTCTGAATGCATTTTTATTTGTGGCTGGATTTGATTTATTAATGTAGAAAATCTCAAAAGAAGTGAAAGTGTTAGTGTTTTTGAATAATATCTAGTGTATTCTGGTAGATTATGCATACTCCACCTCCTGTGCCTGATAATCTAGGGCTATGTACATATTTATAACCTGCGGTGGTGGCTTCATTTACTGCTATACATTGATCAGGTTTCAGTGTGGCAGAAAATGTCTAGTTTCTAATTAATTTATTAAAACAAGCAGATTTAGATATTCTATGTTTGGCTTTAATTTGGGGCACAGACAGTCTCAAAGCAGCTCGCAGACGGTTTAGCGTGTGTCTGCGGCCTGGTCCCGGCTTTGGATTGTCAGCAGCCTTTTACACTACTCGACTAACTAGCAGACTATGCGTTATGCTGCACGAAAATAGGGCAGCACCCTCCTGCGTGGGGTGGACGCCATCCCTACCTAAAAAACAGGCTTGCCCTCAAACTTTAATCAATTATCTGTGCTATATAGCACTGTGATTCGGCTGTAAGACTCAGCGGCGCGCCTCATTGGAATGGGGCCAAAGCAAATTACGGCAATAAAGTTGCCGGTGAGTGGAAGCATAAGGTAGGTGTTTCTAATAAAGTGACCATAACCTAAAGCTACCTTACACTCAGCAAAAGTCCATTCTCTATCAGCAGAGAAACCTTTGGATGAAAAGTACTGAGCTATCTTTTGCTCATTAATATGTTTCTTCACTATGCCATTGATTACCTTTTCAAAATCAGAATCAGTCCACTGAGGCATTTCAGTCTCTCCCTTAGCTAAGGTGCTGCTTTTATAGTTAAGAGGCTTCCATGAGTATGATGGCCTTTTCTTGACATGGTGAGGAAACAGGAGAACAAAACCAAGTTTTCTTCTTATTAACTAAACTACAGAAGAACAAAAACACAACTCCGTTCAGAGAGGATTACTGTTACAAACGTTACGTTTAACAGTAACAAAACAAACTTCTCTCCTTTAGAGAGGATAACAGCCACAAAACACTAGGTTTTTATCAGTGACAAACAGATAACTTCTCTTCTTTCAGAGAGGCTAACAATTACTGACTCCTCTGTCTTAGGAAACCAGAATTTCTCTCAGATTCGAAATGATGTTTACTCACCAAGAAGGTTTTAGTAGGCCATCCGGGTCACAACACCACATTGTTAGAAATCCGGCATACAGGACACAGATTCAGGAGTCAGGAGACTGGATCTTTAGCATTGGAGTTTATTCACATGCAGACAGAAAATCATACACTGGCACAGCTTAGTTGATCACGGTCAGTCTAGTCTAGTCCGACCATGTCTAGTCCGAACCAATCCAGTCTAAGACAAAATTCAGTCCAAAACTGAATTCAGTCTAAAACAGAATCCAGTCTGATTAGGGGTATTTTGAGAGGGCCTTATATATATTGGAAATTGTGGGAGGGGAAACGAAGGGTAACAAAAGGTGAGACAAAGGATTAAGATAACCATTTGATAAGTTGAAACCACATGAAAGTAATGTTAGAAAGGGCCATATTTTCTCTCAGCTGCAACTCTCAGGTCTTTGGTCTTCACCTATATAAGGCCATCAGTTGTCAGGTACATCTGGATTGTACACAAAACTGTCTGCCCTCCATTGGGTGTTGTGCCCACTTGGGCTATTCGGGGTCAGTGTGGGTGGAGGTAAAGAACTGCCGATTGGCTTTTCAATTTTGCTTTCTGTCAGCGTGATCTCACCCTTGCATGAGTATGATGCAGGACCTCTAGTGTGCACCTTAGGAGTGTCTGGTGGGTTAGGGGGTTCAGGCTGATCTTTGACCTTGAACTTGACCAAACCTTGCATCTCCATCTCCACATCAGTTTCGGTCCAGGTGGTCATGTGAAGTGGTCACTGCACTGCTGTCTGCTCTTGTCCATCTGATTCAGGGGCATATGGAGGTGGTCTCAGGTTTGAGCCGAGAATACAGCCCGGGCTTGTTTGTCTTGTCATCATGTTGTTTGCTTATCTCCATGTTGTGAAAGTTAGCTTACGAGTGATAAGAAGATAAGGGGTGATGAGAGAAATATTGGGGTAATACAAGAAGATATGGGGTGATGAGAGAAACAAAGGGGTGAAACCAGTAGAAGGATGTTACAAGAGAAATATGGAGTGTTAAGAGAAATATGGGGAGTTATAAAGAATAAATAAAGGGGTGTTAAAAGAAAAAGAAGGGGTATTAATAGAAGAAACTGGGTATTACAAGAAGGGTGAGTAATTATACAAGTGAAGAGATAGGGTATAGTGTACACAGAAGAAAGTAAAGCGATAGCTTAAAAGGGATAGCTTGTGTGTGTGAATGTGAAGGGAATTATCGTGTGTCTCTCAGTCTGTGTGTGGATTCTGGGTGGCTATGTTCTGTTGGGGTTGAAGGGATATGTTTGGAGAGTAATTCTAAAAACTCTCCATACTGTTGTCTTTTATTGTGAGATCTTGTGCTTTGCAGGAGATCTCACAATAAGAAAAATCTCATAAAAACGAGAGGAGCTATATTTAAGTTTGTGCACAGAATCAATAAAAGCCAAATTAATTGGGGTTGTAAAAAGATAAGGGTAAAAGCTGAAAATAATTCTGTTATTGTCTCAGAAAAATGTGTGCCTTTGTGGGAGGTTTAAGGGAAGATACAGTATGGGGGCCACCGGAGAATAGAAAAACAGGAGTAAATGTTACATGTTGTATGTCTAGTCTGAGATTTAGTTTTAATGGCCAATAAAAGATAAATGGATCCATTAGATAGAGTTATGTGATAATGAGTGTAGAAAAGCAGTAGGAAATCTATGAAATAAATAGGTTTTGTAGATATGTGGGTTGGAACGAAGTATAGGAAAATTAATGAGCCCGGACTGGACGTCAGAGAGGGAGATAGGTAAAGGAACAGTTTCATAAACCACTAAAGCAGCCCATACTGGCACCAGGTCACGTGTAGTACAATAATACTGTTAATAAGTCCTGTGGTTGTTGTATGGATACTGGAATGTGGGTTTTATAGTGTAAGTCCAACCTACCAACCTGAGAAAGAGATTGACTAGGTTAAAATAGTTATACATAGAAGATGTGTTTATATCTTATGTGTAGGTAATTCTTTGTATGAATAACAAGCATTATTGTTAAGCACTGTAGGAAAGTAATCTCTGGTATTTCTGTTCTATGCTGGTATCTCTGGTATTTCTGTTCTATGCTGGCAGAAAGGGAATCTATCCACCTGTACATACTAGCATCTAAATATGTTCTGCACACATGCTTCTGGTTGAACTTTGACCACTGGAAAGGGGAGCCTCATGTATGCAAGCATACACATACACTAAGGTTTAAGGTTGGTAGAGAGTTAAATCACTTTTAAACACACATAGTTAAAGATTCTCTCACTTGATTAGCTTAAGATTAGATCTACAAGTAATCTGGTTTGATTCTCCTTTCTCTTTTATGGGATGTGAGAGGAGACAGAAAGAAGGACCTAAGGAGGGGCAGCTGGCGAGCGACGTGCCAGAAACATCACATGGACTGAGTGGAAGAAGCTGTGCTGACTTCAGATCAGGCTAGTGTGCTTATCCACAGATCACTTCCCTGTATACACCTGCATTCTAAACAAATGTGTATTCATATTTATAGTGCTATTAATTATATAATACTTGCTAACAGCGTATAAGATGCTGCATGAAGCTTGCCAACTGATTGGTCGGGCAGTGACTTTGATTACTTAAAGAGAACACACTTGGGGGTTAAACATTTTGTTGAAAGCCACAGGTAGGGAAGTATTTGGTGGTTTTTTTGTTTTTTTTTTAGTGTGTTCATACATTCTTAAGGTCTGGGCTGGTCTGAAGTTGGCAAACCTCAGTTAATTTCAACAACTCGTATAGTAACTTATAATAAACAAATAAATAAATATTGTATAATTCAAAGTAGACAGTGAAGTGGTAGTAACTTCAAAAATTTTAAAGTAATCTTTTTCACACTCAAATAACATAAAGAGGCCATTATTATGCCAACTATGGGTACAAACACTTCGAAAGGAATTACTGTTCCTGTTGATGTAGTTAAAATAATCCATTAATTAAAGGCATAACTAAGACATCAGAGAAATGACACAAGCGTTGGCCTGACATTGACCAACCTTGGCCAGTGGAGGGGACTCTTAATCCAGATGTAATTAAAGTAATGCAAGTACTTGTGGCCACGTACAAGGCTAACCAAAAGAAAGGTAAGAAGGGGGAAAAACATAAGGAGAAGAGACCGATGGAGCTTGGCATTCTCCAGTTGCTGGAATAAGAAGGGCAGAAACTGGTCAAAGCAGCAAAGGATAAGAGAGAGAGGAGTGCAGAAGAAATGGAGAGACAGATGAGAGGAATAGGAAAGCAGATGGCAGAAATTAATAAGCCATTTTCACACGTAAACCCAGTAAAGAACCCCCCACCATATGAGAAGGAATTGAAGTCTGAGAAGATCTATCCCCAGCTCCCAGTGATCACTCAAGAGGGCAAATATCACATCAGAGATGATGATGACCGAATAGTGGAAGCAGGAAAAGCAGAAACAATTATAAAAATGTATTTTCCAAAAGCAAGAAGAAATCAACATATATGTAAACTGAAGGTGAAGTGAAGATCAGGAGGACAAAAGTTGGAGATGATGTGGATGAAAGTGCGTGGGAAGAAGCCAGAAGAGGATGTGATCCAGCAGTCACGCGGATCCTGGTGAGGGCAGAAAGGAAAGGAGACAAGACGAGAAAGTATGAGGACTCAACAGATGAGAGTTCTAATAAAATGAGTATATGAAGGTAGTGATCAAGGTAAGGAACATAGTCTTTCCACCTTAAGGGGATTCTTTCCAACAGCAGCCGGTACAAGAATGGAAGAAGAAATGTAGAGAGGCGTATAGACCAATGCCTTTCTCACGTGGACACTGCTATGACTTTAGAAAGTCAAAAATCATTGGAGAAGCAGTTGAAGGAGCTGCAGATGCAGACGAAAGAATTGAGGCTGGAAGGATCTCAGAAAGTGGATGAGAAATATGCATTGCACCCCAAAAAAGGATTGTCATGTGACAATATGTGTCCAGTGATTATCTGAGGACCGACATTAGAGTACAAGCCTTGGCAGAATACAGACATGTCTGATGTCATGGAAAAATTGCCAACTCTTCAAGATGGAGCACATCCTTGGAGTAAGAAGAGATCATGGTGGGAACAGAACCTGCTGTAGGAGATAAAGAGACTTCTTGCTATTCTCCGGGGAGTTCCAGCCATCGAAGAAATTCTGCAAAAAGCTGGATTTGATTGCTACATGGGGACAGCGGTAAATGATCCAGAACGGTTTGCTGCAATTAGAGGTCGGGTGTGGACAGCATTGAGATACATTTCCAACAAATATACATCCTGATAACATTGGGAGAACCATTGGGAGAGGAAGAAAACCCTAGAGCCTTATGTGTCAAGAACCCATCAAGGGAGAAATCACAGGGCATGACCCGGAAGCAAATCCATACAAAACAATAAATCCTTCGAGCCAAAATACAGAAAGGACTGCCGTTGTCTGTGAAAAACAAACTGGCAGAAGTCGTGGACTTAGAAGGTATGGCAAAAGGGGTTTATACAGACCACATTTCTCATCAAGTGGAGTTGTATAGGGAGAAGGAACAGGACCAAAAAGAGCGAGATCAAGAGACCCTCAGAAAACCGACCTCACATACAACTGGTGGAGAACAAGAAAAAAGAAAAAAAAAAAAATGCAAGCCCTGGTTATACCAAGCCAGCCTCCAAAAAATCAGCAAGATCAGCCTTCACAACAACTGCAGCCAAATCAGGTTCACCCTCATTGACTCAACCATCATCAGTGGTTCCAGATGTCTCCTGGCCACAGCCAGTTTTTGGTCAAGTACAGGTCTAGAGAGGACAGGGTCAAGGAATCATAGGAAGAGGAAGAAGATTTGATCCAACCTTTCAGCAATCCTTGAAGCATGCTACAACTGTGGAATGGTAGGTCACCTCGCTCGAGAGTGCAACAGACCAAGAGAAAGTTTCAGGGGAAATTACAGAGGAGGATTCAGGGTCCAATTGAGGCCATTCAGGGGACCGGTGAACCCTTATAGGGGCCTGGAACCAGGATTCTAGAGGTGTCCAGAGAATTCGAAAGGGGGTGTCAGCTGGTAGCATCAGAGCCAGAGTGATCCAACCATTGAGGTGAAAGTAAATAATTGACCATTAAAGATGATGGCAGATGGCGGAGCAGCTTTCACATGTAGCCAGCCTGAAGATGCTACACATCTCCCCATGTCTGGTCAGTGGATTCGGACAATCGGGTTTCAGGGAGTGAAACAGCTGATTCCTCTCACAGAACCAATAGAGCTCTGCTATAAAGATATGAAGATTACAATACCCATTCTGGTATCAGAACACACACCAATAGCATTGTTGGGAAGA
Source organism: Salminus brasiliensis (assembly GCF_030463535.1). NCBI lineage: Eukaryota > Metazoa > Chordata > Actinopteri > Characiformes > Bryconidae > Salminus > Salminus brasiliensis. Next base: position 22,880,029 of record NC_132883.1, on the reverse strand, counting down.
GATGCTTTGTGCAAATTGAACTGCACAATAAAATGTACACCAGACGGATGCCTGGTGGAAGTGCCAAGTGACATTGTCCACCAACTACTGATGACGACAGAAGCCGAAGCTTCATCAGTGTTCTGGATTGGAAATCTTACTGCAGCCTTCTTGGAGCCGGCCAAGTTGTGGGAGATGTTTATTGCGGCAAACCTGCCTGATGCAGTACTGTTAAACAGTACTGTTATTCAGTATGTAGATGATCATAATTGCTGCAGATGTTGGCTGAGAAGGGGCATAAGGTCTCTCAGAAAAAGGTGCAGTACTGTCAGAAGAAGGTAGTTTATTTGGGTCAGACAATAACGCAGGGGCACAGAAGTATTTCTGACAAACAGTTGAAGCTATTCGTTATGCTCCCAAGCCCAGAACAGTCAGGGAACTGATGACATTTTTATGTATTGCAAGTTATTCTATAGAGGACTATGCCAGTTTAATAGGGCCTTTGAGGGCTATGCTAAAAGATATTGGGAATGCTAAACTCCACTGTAACTTATCCGGGACACGAGATGGCCTTTTAGCATTTGAGACGATTAAACAGAGGTTACAAGAGGCTCCAGCATTGGCGCTTCCAGATTACTCTAAGAATTCCTTATTGTATGGGTCTTGTACTTCTACTGGAGGTAAATATGCATGTGCAGTCCTCTGTCAAGCGACAGGTACAGTAACAGGTCCACAGCCTATTTCTTATTATTCTACAGCATTTTCAGGAGTTGAATTAGGGTTGCCATTATGTTATAGAGCTATGGTAGGAGTCCATTTAATGTATGAGAAAGTGTCATCCAGTAACAATTATTACCCATCATAGCCTTAGAAATCTACTGAACCATGGCAAATACACATTGACTATGTCAAGGCTGAGTTATTATTATAAGCTTCTAGAACAGGAAGATGTCACCCTAATGAGGTGTGTCACAGTGAATCCAGCTGACACCTTGCCAACTTCAGAAGATGGTGAACCCCATGATTGTGTTCAAGACGCTGAGAAATACTCAAGGCTTAGGTCAGATTTGCAAGCCCTCCCACTGCATAATGCAGACTTGGAATACTGGACTGATGGGTCTTATTATAGGAGAGGCAATACATTGTGTGCAGGTTATGCAGTAGTAAAAGCCCAAGGAGCAAACTTTGTGGTTGAGAAAGCTGCAGTAATACCACAGCCTGCTTCAGCACAACTTGATAAACTTATAGGGTTAACAGAAGCATGTTTATTGGCAGAAGGTAAGCAAGTGACTATCTATACTGATTCTGCCTATGCACATAGCGTGTGTCACCTGTTTGGTGCAATATGGAATAGGGGGTTTAAGAAAACAGGTTCTCCTATACAGCATCATGAGCAAATAATAAAATTGTTACATGCCATGATGAAGCCCAAAGAAAGTGCTATAGCTAAATGTGCAACACATAAAAGAGACATGTCAAAAGTCATTCAGGGGAATAAAGCGGCTGATGACGCTGCACAGGTAGCAGCTGATGACGCTGCACAAGGAGCAGACAAATGGGGTGAAGTCTTTTTGGTTACGCATGAGGTAGACATGGAAGACAAAATAACAATCAAGGATGTGACCTTAATGCAGGAAGCAGTTCCTGATAAAGATAAACAGTTGTGGCGAGATCGAGGGGCCACTCCAGATTCTACTGGCCTTTAGAGTAATCATGAGGGGCTGATAGTCGCATAGTCCTATGCGTGATTTAGTAGTGGACTTTGTTGACATGATTAAACCAATAGGAGGTAAGAGATTTGTTAGTCGTGGAAGACTGATTTTCGAGATGGCCAGAGGCCTGTCCAACTAAACGGAAAGATGCACATTTAGTTGCCAAGTTTCTGTGCAGAGAAGTCATAAGCAAGTGGGGACTTCCACATCGAATATCCTCAGATAATGGGAAGGAGTTTGTAGAAGTGAAATTCATTAGATTAAATAGCGTCTTAGGGCAGTGTATCATCCACAAAGTCAGGAAATTTGTGTAAAAAATTTAATGGTAAGAACCGCATTGTGAAAATCTGTCAGCACAGGTCTGAATTGGGTTGCTGCACTTCCATTGGCGTTAATGGTGTGTCGATCACGTGAGCTGTGTGATTTGCACATGACACCGCATGAGTTGGCAACAGGCAGACGAATGCCAATGCCTTGCTTGCATACAAGTGTAAAGGGTTCAAGTCTTGGCCTTTTAGAAGATGAAATGAGAGCGTATGTAACATACATGGCTAATCCACATAAGAGAATATCCATGTATGTTTCTGACAGGCAAAAGAAAGAAGAGGTGCAGGAGAGGCTGGATGAGCAAAAGAGGAGTGTGGTGCAACCTGGGGACAAGTTGTTTGTGAAGGTGTTTAAAAGAAAATGATATAACGAACGCCGTGAAGGTCCTTTTGAGGTTGTGCGCAGTCCAAGTTAAAGGGTCTCCAACGTGGTATAATTTGTCACATTGTGGTAAAGCACCAAGGGAAGAAACACCTCATGTGCATGAAAGAGATGTGGAAGGCTCAAGAGAACCAGGACGTACAGAAGGAGAGAGGCAGGAAGATCTACAGGGTCAAACTCCAAAAGAGGAGATTGTCCATGATGTGGACAATGGTGATGACTCTGTGGGCATTTCTGATGATGCCGGAAATGACTCTGCAATTAACCAATAGGAAAGAAGATTTGGGGACATTGAGTTTAGGGATGTCCCAGAAACAGCAGGAACTAGTTCAGGGGAGTGTAAAGCACTAAAAGGGTACTGAGGACACTGATTCCTCAACAGGGGGAGTCAGAGAGTCAAATAGACGTACAAGTCCAAAACCAGTACAAAAAAGGGTCAGACCTAAACGTTACGAAGACTGAGGTAGATGTGTCATTGGAGAAGATGACTTTATTAGCATCAAATGTTACTGAAGATATAAATAAAGAAGTAACTTTCTTTCGTATTACAAAGAAGAAAGTCAATACATGATAAGAAACTGAATGTTTACTTACCTGTTACACAGTTGCAGATGAAAACACAGCCAGTAAGACAGAATTCTAGATGCAGAAAACCACATACAGCTGGATATGGATAGACTCTTGAGATCATGAGGTCCTGTCAACAAGTAAGGCAAAGAAGAAAGTCAATACATGAAAAGAAACTGAATGTATACTTACCTGTTACACAGTTGCAGATGAATACACAGCCAGTAAGCCAGAGTTCCAGATTCAGACAACCATATACAGTTGATAAATAATCTCTTGGGATCATGTCCTGTGAACAAGTAAAACAAAGAAAAATGTCAATACATAAAAAGAAACTGAATGCTTACTTACCGATTACACAGTTGCAGATGAAAAAAAGCCAGTAAGCTAGAGTTCCAGATTCAGAAAACCATATACAGTTGATGTATAGTCTCTTGAGATCATGAGGTCCTGTGAACAAGTAAGACAAAGAAGAAAGTCAATACATTAAAATAAACGGAATGTATAGTTACCTGTTACGCATTTGCAGATGAATACACCGTCAGTAATCCAAAATTCCAGATGCAGACGATGGCAAAAAGTTGGAGATGGATACACTCTTAGGATCAAGAGGTCATATAAACAAGTAAGACAAATAAAGTCAATACATGAAAAGAAACTGAATGTATACTTACCTGTTACAGAGTTGCAGATTAATACACAGCCAGTAAGAAAGAATTCCAGATGCAGACAACCACATACAGCTGGACATGGATAGCCTCTTGGGATCATGAAATCCTGTCAACAAGTAAGACAAAGAAGAAAGTCAATACATGAAAAGAAACTGAAAGTATACTCACCTGTTACACAGTTGAAGATAAATAAACAGCCAATAAGAAGAAAAATCCAGATACAGACAACGGCAAACAGCTGGAGATGAACAGTCTCTTAGCATCATGAGGTCCTGTGAACAAGAAAGTCAATACATGAAAAGAAACTGAATGTTTACTTACCTGTTACACAGTTGCAGATGAATACACAGCCAGTACGACAGAGTTCCAGATGCAGACTACGGCAAAAAGTTGGAAATAGATAGTCTCTTGGTATCATGAGGGCCTGTCAACAAGTAAGACAAAGAAGAAAGTCAAAACATGAAAAGAAACTGAATGTATACTTACCTGTTACACAGTTGCAGATGAAAAAAAAGCCAGTAAGCCAGAGTTCCAGATTCAGACAACCATATACAGTTGATGTATCGTCTCTTGAGATCACGAGGTCCTGTCAACAAGTAAGACAAAGAAGAAAATCAAAATATGAAAAGAAACTGAATGTTTACTTACCTGTAACACAGTTGCAGATTAATACACAGTCAGTAAGAAAGAATTCAAGATGCAGACAACCACATACAGCTGCATATGGACAGTCTCTTGGGATCATGAAGTCCTGTGAACAAGTAAGACTAAGAAGAAAGTCAATACATGAAAAGAAACTGAATGCTTACTTACCGATTACACAGTTGCAGATGAATAGAAAGTCAGTCAGATTGAGATCCAGATGCAGACAACGGCAAACACTTGGAGATCGATAGCCTCTTGGGATCATGAAGTCCTGTCAACAAGTAAGACAAAGAAGAAAGTCAATACATGAAAAGAAACTGAATGTTTACTTACCTGTTACACAGTTGCAGATGAATACACAGCCAGTAAGAAAGACTTCCAGATGCAGACAACCACATACAGATGGACATGGATAGTGTCTTGCGATCATGAAGTCCTGTGAACAAGTAAAACAAAGAAAAAAAGTCAAATCATGAAAAGAAACTGAATGCTTACTTACCGATTACACAGTTGCGGATGAAAAAAAGCCAGTAAGCTAGAGTTCCAGATTCAGACAACTATATACAGTTGATGTATAGTCTCTTGAGATCATGAGGTCCTGTGAAAGGGACAAAATGAAAGTCAATACATGAAAAGAAGCGGAATGTATACTTACTTGTTACACAGTTGCAGACTAATACACAGCCAGTAAGAAAGACTTCCAGATGCAGACAACCACATACAGCTGGACATGAATATCTCTTGGGATCATGAAGTCCTGACAAAGAGTAAAACAAAGATGAAAATCAATATATGAAAAGAAACTGAATGTATACTTACCTGTTACACAGTTGCAGATGAAAAAAAGGCCAGTAAGCCAGAGTTCCAGATGCAGACAACCATATACAGTTGATGTAAAGTCTCTTGGGATCACGAGGTCCTGTGAACAAGTAAAACAATGAAGAAAGTTAATACATGAAAAGAAACAGAATGTTTACTTACCTGTTACACAGTTGCAGATGAATACACAGCAAGAAAGAAAGAATTCCAGATGCAGACAACATACAGCTGGACATGGACAGTCTCTTGGGATCATGAAGGCCTGTGAACAAGTAAGACAAAGAAGAAAGTCAATACATGAAAATAAACTGAATGCTTACTTACCGATTACACAGTTGTAGATGAATAGAAAATCAGTCAAATTGAGATCCAGATGCAGACAACGGCAAACACTCGGAGATCGACAGACTCTTGGGATCATGAAGTCCTGTGAACAAGTAAGAAAAAGAAGAAAATTAAAATATGAAAAGAAACTGAATGTTTACTTACCTGTAACACAGTTGCAGATGATTACACAGCCAATAAGACGAAAAATCCAGATGCAGATAACTGCAAACAGCTGGAGATGAATAGTCTTTTGGGATCATGAGGTCCTGTAAACAAAAGAAACTGAATGCTTTTCTTCCGATTACACAGTTGCAGATGAATACACAGTCAGTAAGAAAGAATTCCACATGCAGACAACGGCAAACAGCTGGAGATGAATAGTCTCTTCGGATCATGAGGTCCTGTAAACAAGACAAAGAAGAAAGTCAATACATGAAAAGAAACTGAATGCTTAATTACCCGTCACACAGTTGCAGATGAATACACAGCCAATAAGACGTAAAATCCAGATGCAGACAACGGCAAACAGCTGGAGATAAATAGTCTCTTGGGATCATGAGGTCCTGTAAACAAAACAAAAAAAAGTCAATACATGAAAAGAAGCGGAATGTATACTTACCTGTTACACAGTTGCAGATGAATACACAGCCAATAAGACGAAAAATCCAGGTGCAGATGAATAGTCTCTTGAGATAATGAGGTCCTGTAAACAAGACAAAGAAGAAAGTCAATACATGAAAAGAAACTGAATGTATACTTACCTGTTACACAGTTGCAGATGAATAGAAAGTCAGTCAGATTGAGTTCCAGATGCAGACAACGGCAAACACTTGGAGATCGATAGCCTCTTGGGATCATGAAGTCCTGTGAACAAGTAAGACAAAGAAGAAAATCAAAATATGAAAAGAAACGGAATGCTTACTTACCGATTACACAGTTGCAGATGAAAACACAGCCATTAAGAAAGAATTTCAGATGCAGACAACCTCATACAGCTGGACATGGATAGCCTCTTGGGATCAAAAAGTCCTGTGAACAAGTAAGCTAAAGAAGAAAATCAAAATATGAAAAGAAATTGTATGTATACTTACCTGTAACACAGTTGCAGATGAATACACAGCCAATAAGATGTAAAATCCAGATGCAGACAACGGCAAACAGCTGGAGATAAATAGTCTCTTGGGATCATGAGGTCCTGTAAACAAAACAAAAAAAAAGTCAATACATGAAAAGAAACGGAATGTATACTTACCTGTTACACAGTTGCAGATGAATACACAGCCAGTAAGAAAGAATTCCAGATGCAGACAACCACATACAGCTGGACAACGACAATCTCTTGGGATCACGAAGTCCTGTCAACAAGTAAGACAAGGAAGAAAGTCAATACATGAAAAGAAACTAAATGTATACTTACCTGTTACAAAGTTGCAGATGAATACAAATCCAGTAAGAAAGAATTCCTGATGCAGACAACCACATCCAGCTGGACATGGAAAGTCTCTTGGGATCATGAAGTCCTGTGAATAAGTAAGACAAAGAAGAAAGTCAATACATGAAAAGAAACTGAATGTATACTTACCTGTTACACAGTTGCAGTTGAAAAAAAGCCAGTAAGCCAGAGTTCCAGATTCAGACAACCATATACAGTTGATGTATAGTTTCTTGGGATCACGAGGTCCTGTGAACAAGTAAGACAAAGAAGAAAGTCAATACATGAAAAGAAATTGAATGTATACTTACCTGTTACACAGTTGCAGATGAATAGAAAGTCAGTCAGATTGAGATCCTGATGCAGACAACGACAAACACTTGGAGATAGATAGCCTCTTGGGATCATGAAGTCCTGTGAACAAGTAAGACAAAGAAAAAAATCAAAATATGAAAAGAAACTGAATGTATACTTACCTGTAACACAGTTGCAGATGAATACACAGCCAATAAGACGTAAAATCCAGATGCAGATGAATAGTCTCTTGGGATCATGAGGTCCTGTAAACAAGACAAAGAAGAAAGTCAATACATGAAAAGAAACTGAATGTATACTTACCTGTTACACAGTTGCAGATGAATGGGAAGTAAGTTAGATTAAGTTCCAGATGCAGACAACGGCAAGCACTTGGAGATCGATAGCCTCTTGGGATCATGAAGTCCTGTCAAGAAGTAAGACAAAGAAGAAAATCAAAACATGAAAAGAAACTGAATGTATACTTACCTGTTACACAGTTGCAGATGAATACACAGTCAGTAAGAAAGAATGCCAGATGCAGACAACCACATACAGCTGGACATCGATAGTCTCTTGGGATCATGAAGTCCTGTGAACAAGTAAGACAAAGAAGAAAGTCAAAACATGAAAAGAAACTGAATGTATACTTACCTGTTACACAGTTGCAGATGAAAAAAAAGCTAGTAAGCCAGAGTTCCAGATGCAGATAACCATATACAGTTGATGTATCGTCTCTTGGGATCACGAGGTTCAGTGAACAAGTAAGACAAAGAAGAAAGTCAATACATGAAAAGAAACTGAATGCTTACTTACCGATTACACAGTTGCAGATGAATAGAAAGTCAGTCAGATTGAGATCCAGATGCAGACAACGGCAAACACTTGGAGATCGATAGCCTCTTGGGATCATTAAGTCCTGTCAACAAGTAAGACAAAGAAGAAAATCCAAATATGAAAAGAAACTGAATGTATACTTACCTGTAACACAGTTGCAGATTAATACACAGCCAATAAGATGAAAAATCAAGATGCAGACAATGGCAAGCAGCTGGAGATGAATAGTCTCTTGGGATCATGAGGTCCTGTAAACAAGTAAGACAAAGAAGAAAGTCAATACATGAAAAGAAACTGAATGCTTACTTACCGATTACACAGTTGCAGATGAAAAAAATAAAGCCAGTAAGCCAGAGTTCCAGATTCAGACAACCATATACAGTTGATTTATAGTCTCTTGGGATCACGAGGTCCTGTGAACAAGTAAGACAAAGAAGAAAGTCAATACATGAAAAGAAACTGAATGCTTACTTTCCGATTACACAGTTGCAGATGAATAGGAAGCAAGTTAGATTGAGTTCCAGATGCAGACAACGGCAAGCACTTGGAGATCGATAGCCTCTTGGGATCATGAAGTCCTGTCAAGAAGTAAGACAAAGAAGAAAATCAAAACATGAAAAGAAACTGAATGTATACTTACCTGTAACACAGTTGCAGATGAGCACACAGCCAATAAGACGAAAAATCCAGATGAAGACAATGGCAAACACTTGGAGATCGATAGCCTCTTGGGATCATGAAGTCCTGTCAACAAGTAAGACAAAGAAGAAAATCAAAACATGAAAAGAAACTGAATGTATACTTACCTGTTACACAGTTGCAGATGAATACACAGTCAGTTAGAAAGAATTCCAGATGCAGACAACCACATACAGCTGGAGATCGATAGCCTCTTGGGATCATGAAGTCCTGTAAACAAGACAAAAAGAAAGTCAATACATGAAAAGAAACTGAATGTATACTTACCTGTTACACAGTTGCAGATGAATAGAAAGTCAGTCAGATTGAGTTCCAGATGCAGACAACGGAGGACACCTTTCGCTGTACAATGTGCACTGTACAGTGAAAAATACGTGCAGCTTACCTTACCTTGGGATCATGAGGTCCTGTAAACAAGAAAAAAAGAAAGTCAATACATGAAAAGAAACTGAATGTATACTTACCTTTTACATAGTTGCAGTTGAAAAAAATCCAGTATGCCAGAGTTCCAGATTCAGACAACCATATACAGTTGATGTATAGTCTCTTGGGATCACAAGGTTCTGTGAACAAGTAAGACAAAGAAGAAAGTCAATACATGAAAAGAAACTGAATGCTTAGTTACAGATTAATAGAATTATTTGCAGATGAATAGAAAGTCAGTCAGATTGAGTTCCAGATGCAGACAACGGCAAACACTTGGAGATCAATAGCCTCTTGGGATCATGAAGTCCTGTCAAGAAGTAAGAAAGAAGAAAATCAAAACATGAAAACAAACTGAATGCTTACTTACCGATTACACAGTTGGAGATGAATACACAGCCATTATGAAAGAATTCCAGATGCAGACAACCACATACAGCTGGACATGGACAGACTCTTGGGATCATGAAGTCCTGTGAACAAGTAAGACAAAATAGAAAGTCAATACATGAAAAGAAGCTGAATGTATACTTACCTGTTACACAGTTGCAGATGAAAAAAAGCCAGTAAGCCAGAGTTCCAGATTCAGTCAACCATATACAGTTGATGTATAGTCTCCTGGGATCATGAAGTCCTGTGAACAAGTAAGACAAAGAAAAAAGTAAATACATGAAAAGAAACTGAATGTATACTTACCTGTTATAGAGTTGCAGATGAGCACACAGCCAATAAGATGAAAAATCCAGATGAAGACAATGGCAAACACTTGGAGATCGATAGCCTCTTGGGATCATGAAGTCCTGTCAACAAGTAAGACAAAGAAGAAAATCAAAACATGAAAAGAAACTGAATGTATACTTACCTGTTACACAGTTGCAGATGAATACACAGTCAGTTAGAAAGAATTCCAGATGCAGACAACCACATACAGCTGGACATCGATAGCCTCTTGGGATCATGAAGTCCTGTAAACAAGACAAAAAGAAAGTCAATACATGAAAAGAAACTGAATGTATACTTACCTGTTACAGAGTTGCAGATTAATACACAGCCAGAAAGAAAGAATTCCAGATGCAGACAACCACATACAGCTGGACATGGATAGCCTCTTGGGATCATGAAATCCTGTCAACAAGTAAGACAAAGAACAAAATCAAAATATGAAAAGAAACTGAATGTATACTTACCTGTTACACAGTTGCAGATGAATACACAGTCAGTAAGAAAGAATTCCAGATGCAGACAACCACATACAGCTGGACATCGATAGCCTCTTGGGATCATGAAGTCCTGTAAACAAGACAAAAAGAAAGTCAATACATGAAAAGAAACTGAATGTATACTTACCTGTTACACAGTTGCAGATGAATAGAAAGTCAGTCAGATTGAGTTCCAGATGCAGACAAGGGAGGACACCTTTCGCTGTACAATGTGCACTGTACAGTGAAAAATACGTGCACCTTACCTTACCTTGGGATCATGAGGTCCTGTAAACAAGATAAAAAGAAAGTCAATACATGAAAAGACACTGAATGTATACGTACCTGTTACACAATTGCAGATGAATAGGAAGTAAGTTAGATTGAGTTCCAGATGCAGACAACAGCAAGCACTTGGAGATCGATAGCCTCTTGGGATCATGAAGTCCTGTCAAGAAGTAAGACAAAGAAGAAAATCAAAACATGAAAAGAAACTGAATGTATACTTACCTGTTACACAGTTGCAGATGAATACACAGTCAGTAAGAAAGAATTCCAGATGCAGACAACCACAAATAGCTGGACACGGACAGTCTCTTGGGATCATGAAGTCCTGTGAACAAGTGAGACAACGAAGAAAGTCAATACATGAAAAGAAACTGAATGTATACGTACCTGTTACAAAGTTGCAGATGAAAACAAAGCCAGTAAGAAAGAATTCCAGATGCAGACAACCACATCCAGCTGGACACGGATAGTCTCTTGGGATCATGAGGTCCTGTAAACAAGACAAAGAAGATAGTCAATACATGAAAAGAAACTGAATGTATACTTACCTGTTACACAGTTGCAGATGAATAGGAAGCAAGTTAGATTGAGTTCCAGATGCAGACAACGGCAAGCACTTGGAGATCGATAGCCTCTTGGGATCATGAAGTCCTGTCAAGAAGTAAGAAAGAAGAAAATCAAAACATGAAAACAAACTGAATGTATACTTACCTTTTATATAGTTGCAGTTGAAAAAAATCCAGTATGCCAGAGTTCCAGATTCAGACAACCATATACAGTTGATGTATAGTCTCTTGGGATCACAAGGTTCTGTGAACAAGTAAGACAAAGAAGAAAGTCAATACATGAAAAGAAACTGAATGCTTAGTTACAGATTAATAGAATTATTTGCAGATGAATAGAAAGTCAGTCAGATTGAGTTCCAGATGCAGACAACGGCAAACACATGGAGATCAATAGCCTCTTGGGATCATGAAGTCCTGTCAAGAAGTAAGAAAGAAGAAAATCAAAACATGAAAACAAACTGAATGCTTACTTACCGATTACACAGTTGGAGATGAATACACAGCCATTATGAAAGAATTCCAGATGCAGACAACCACATACAGCTGGACATGGACAGACTCTTGGGATCATGAAGTCCTGTGAACAAGTAAGACAAAATAGAAAGTCAATACATGAAAAGAAGCTGAATGTATACTTACCTGTTACACAGTTGCAGATGAAAAAAAGCCAGTAAGCCAGAGTTCCAGATTCAGTCAACCATTTACAGTTGATGTATAGTCTCCTGGGATCATGAAGTCCTGTGAACAAGTAAGACAAAGAAAAAAGTAAATACATGAAAAGAAACTGAATGTATACTTACCTGTAACACAGTTGCAAATGAGCACACAGCCAATAAGATGAAAAATCCAGATGAAGACAATGGCAAACACTTGGAGATCGATAGCCTCTTGGGATCATGAAGTCCTGTCAACAAGTAAGACAAAAAAGAAAATCAAAACATGAAAAGAAACTGAATGTATACTTACCTGTTACACAGTTGCAGATGAATACACAGTCAGTTAGAAAGAATTCCAGATGCAGACAACCACATACAGCTGGACATCGATAGCCTCTTGGGATCATGAAGTCCTGTAAACAAGACAAAAAGAAAGTCAATACATGAAAAGAAACTGAATGTATACTTACCTGTTACAGAGTTGCAGATTAATACACAGCCAGAAAGAAAGAATTCCAGATGCAGACAACCACATACAGCTGGACATGGATAGCCTCTTGGGATCATGAAATCCTGTCAACAAGTAAGACAAAGAACAAAATCAAAATATGAAAAGAAAGTGAATGTATACTCACCTGTTACACAGTTAAAGATAAATAAACAGCCAATAAGAAGAAAAATCCAGATACAGACAACGGCAAACAGCTGGAGATGAACAGTCTCTTGGCATCATGAGGTCCTGTGAACAAGAAAGTCAATACATGAAAAGAAACTGAATGTTTACTTACCGGTTACACAGTTGAAGATGAATACACAGCCAGTACGACAGAGTTCCAGATGCAGACTACGGCAAAAAGTTGGAAATAGATAGTCTCTTGGTATCATGAGGGCCTGTCAACAAGTAAGACAAAGAAGAAAGTCAAAACATGGAAAGAAACTGAATGTATACTTACCTGTTACACAGTTGCAGATGAAAAAAAAGCCAGTAAGCCAGAGTTCCAGATTCAGACAACCATATACAGTTGATGTATCGTCTCTTGAGATCACGAGGTCCTGTCAACAAGTAAGACAAAGAAAATCAAAATATAAAAAGAAACTGAATGTTTACTTACCTGTTACACAGTTGCAGATGAATAGAAAGTCAGTCAGATTGAGTTCCAGATGCAGACAAGGGAGGACACCTTTCGCTGTACAATGTGCACTGTACAGTGAAAAATACGTGCACCTTACCTTACCTTGGGATCATGAGGTCCTGTAAACAAGAAAAAAAGAAAGTCAATACATGAAAAGAAACTGAATGCTTACTTACCTGTTACACAGTTGGAGATGAATACACAGCCATTATGAAAGAATTCCAGATGCAGACAACCACATACAGCTGGACATGGACAGACTCTTGGGATCATGAAGTCCTGTGAACAAGTAAGACAAAATAGAAAGTCAATACATGAAAAGAAACTGAATGTATACTTACCTGTTACACAGCTGCAGATGAATACACAGTCAGTAAGAAAGAATTCCAGATGCAGACAACCACATACAGCTGGACATCGATAGCCTCTTGGGATCATGAAATCCTGTCAACAAGTAAGACAAAGAACAAAATCAAAATATGAAAAGAAAGTGAATGTATACTCACCTGTTACACAGTTAAAGATAAATAAACAGCCAATAAGAAGAAAAATCCAGATACAGACAACGGCAAACAGCTGGAGATGAACAGTCTCTTGGCATCATGAGGTCCTGTGAACAAGAAAGTCAATACATGAAAAGAAACTGAATGTTTACTTACCGGTTACACAGTTGAAGATGAATACACAGCCAGTACGACAGAGTTCCAGATGCAGACTACGGCAAAAAGTTGGAAATAGATAGTCTCTTGGTATCATGAGGGCCTGTCAACAAGTAAGACAAAGAAGAAAGTCAAAACATGAAAAGAAACTGAATGTATACTTACCTGTTACACAGTTGCAGATGAAAAAAAAGCTAGTAAGCCAGAGTTCCAGATGCAGATAACCATATACAGTTGATGTATCGTCTCTTGGGATCACGAGGTTCAGTGAACAAGTAAGACAAAGCAGAAAGTCAATACATGAAAAGAAACTGAATGTTTACTTACCTGTTACACAGTTGCAGATGAATACACAGCCAGTAAGAAAGAACTCCAGATACAGACAACCACATACAGATGGACATGGATAGTGTCTTGCGATCATGAAGTCCTGTGACCAAGTAAAACAAAAAAAAAAGTCAAATCATGAAAAGAAACTGAATGCTTACTTACCGATTACATAGTTGCAGATGAAAAAAAGCCAGTAAGCTAGAGTTCCAGATTCAGACAACCATATACAGTTGATGTATAGTCTCTTGAGATCATGAGGTCCTGTGAAAGGGACAAAATGAAAGTCAATACATGAAAAGAAATGGAATGTATACTTACCTGTTACACAGTTGCAGACTAATACACAGCCAGTAAGAAAGACTTCCAGATGCAGACAACCACATACAGCTGGACTTGAATATCTCTTGGGATCATGAAGTCCTGACAAAGAGTAAGACAAAAATGAAAATCAAAATATGAAAAGAAACTGAATGTATACTTACCTGTTACACAGTTGCAGATGAAAAAAAGGCCAGTAAGCCAGAGTTCCAGATGCAGACAACCATATACAGTTGATGTATAGTCTCTTGGGATCACGAGGTCCTGTGAACAAGTAAAACAATGAAGAAAGTTAATACATGAAAAGAAACGGAATGTTTACTTACCTGTTACACAGTTGCAGATGAATACACAGCAAGAAAGAAAGAATTCCAGATGCAGACAACATACAGCTGGACATGGACAGTCTCTTGGGATCATGAAGGCCTGTGAACAAGTAAGACAAAGAAGAAAGTCAATACATGAAAAGAAACTGAATGTATACTTACTTGTTACACAGTTGCAGATGAAAAAAAAAAAAAAAAAACGTAAGCCAGAGTTCCAGATTCAGACAACCATATACAGTTGATGTATAGCGTCTTGGGATCACAAAATCCCGTGAACAAGTAAGACAAAGAAGGAAGTCAATACATGAAAATAAACTGAATGCTTACTTACCGATTACACAGATGCAGATGAATAGAAAATCAGTCAGATTGAGATCCAGATGCAGAAAACGGCAAACACTTGGAGATTGACAGACTCTTGGGATCATGAGGTCCTGTAAACAAGACAAAAAGAAATTCAATACATGTAAAGAAACTGAATGTATACTTACCTGTTACACAGTTGCAGATGAATACACAGCCAATAAGACGAAAAATCCAGATGCAGACAACCACATACAGCTGGACATGGACAGTCTCTTGGGATCATGAAGTCCTGTGAACAAGTAAGACAGTGAAAATCAAAATATGAAAAGAAACTGAACGTATACTTACTTGTTACACAGTTGCAGATGAATAGAAAGACATTCAGATTGAGTTCCAGATGCAGACAACGGCAAACAGCTGGAGATGAATAGTCTTTTGGGATCATGAGGTCCTGTAAACAAGACAAAAAGAAAGTCAATACATGAAAAGAAACCGAATGTATACTTACCTGTTACACAGTTGCAGATGAATATACAGCCAATAAGACGAAAAATCCATATGCAGATGAATAGTCTCTTGGGCTCATGAGGTCCTGTAAACAAGACAAAGAAGAAAGTCAATGCAGGAAAAGAAACTGAATGCTTACTTAGCAATTACACAGTTGCAGATGAATAGAAAGTCACAGCCAGTAAGAAAGAATTCCAGATGCAGACAACCACATACAGCTGCACATGGAAAGTGTCTTGGGATCATGAAGTCCTGTCAACAAGTAAGACAAAGAAGAAAATCAAAACATGAAAAGAAACTGAATGTATACTTACCTGTTACACAGTTGCAGATGAATACACAGTCAGTAAGAAAGAATTCCAGATGCAGACAACCACATACAGCTGGACATCGATAGCCTCTTGGGATCATGAAGTCCTGTAAACAAGACAAAAAGAAAGTCAATACATGAAAAGAAACTGAACGTATACTTACCTGTTACACAGTTGCAGATGAAAAGAAACGGAATGTATACTAACCTGTAACACAGTTGCAGATTAATACAAAGCCAAAAAAAAAAAAAATCCAGATGCAGACAACAGCAACCAGCTGGAGATGAATACTCTCTTGGGATCATGACGTCCTGTCAACAAGTAAGACAAAGAAGAAAATCAAAATATGAAAAGAAATTGAATGTATACTTACCTATAACACAGTTGCAGATGAATACACAGCCAATAAAACGTAAAATCCAGATGCAGACAACGGCAAACAGCTTGAGATGAATAGTCTCTTGGGATCATGAGTCAATAAAAAAGTCAATACATGAATAGAATCGGAATGTATAGTTACCTGTTACACAGTTGCAGGTG
Source organism: Salminus brasiliensis (assembly GCF_030463535.1). Lineage (NCBI taxonomy): Eukaryota > Metazoa > Chordata > Actinopteri > Characiformes > Bryconidae > Salminus > Salminus brasiliensis. The sequence goes on along the minus strand of NC_132883.1, from coordinate 22,863,777 downwards.
AATAGAAAGTCAGTCAGACTGAGATCGAGATGCAGACAACGGCAAACACTTGGAGATCGATAGCCTCCTGGGATCATGAAGTCCTGTGAACAAGACAGACAAAGAAGAAAATCAAAATACGAAAAGAAACTGAATGTACACTTACCTGTTACACAGTTGCAGATGAATACACAGCAAGAAAGAAAGAATTCCAGATGCAGACAGCCACATACAGCTGGACATGGACAGATTCTTGGGATCATGAAGTACTGTGAACAAGACAAAGAAGAAAATCAAAATATGAAAAGAAACTGAATGTATACTTACCTGTTACACAGTTGCTGATAAAGAAAAGCCAGTAAGCCAGAGTTCCAGATTCAGACAACCATATACAATTGATGTATAAACTCTTGGGATCACAAGGTCCTGTGAACAAGTAAGACAAAAAAGAAAGACAATACATGAAAAGAAACTGAATGTATACTTACCTGTTACACAGTTGCAGATGAATATAAAGTCAGACAGATTGAGTTCCAGATGCAGACAACTGCAAACAGCTGGAGATGAATACTCTCTTGGGATCATGAGGTCCTGTAAACAAGATAAAAAGAAAGTCAATACATGAAAAGAAACTGAATGTATACTTACCTGTTACACTGTTGCAGATGAATACAAAGCCAATAAGATGAAAAATCCAGATGCAGATGAATATTCTCTTGGGATCATGAAGTCCTGTGAACAAGACAAAGAAGAAAATCAAAATATGAAAAGAAACTGAATGTATACTTACGTGTAACACAGTTGCAGATGAATACACACCCAATAAGACATAAAATCCAGATGCAGACAACGGCAAACAGGTGGAAATGAATAGTCTCTTGGGATCATGAGGTCCTGTAAACAAGTAAGACAAAGAAGAAAATCAAAATATGAAAAGAAACTGAATGTTTACTTACCTGTAACACAGTTGCAGATGAAAAAAATAAAGCCAGTAAGCCAGAATTCCAGATTCAGACAACCATATACAGTTGATTTATAGTCTCTTGGGATCACGAGGTACTGTGAACAAGTAAGACAAAGAAGAAAGTCAATACATGAAAAGAAACTGAATGTATACTTACCTGTAACACAGTTGCAGATGAATACACTGTCAGTAAGAAAGAATTCCAGATGCAGACAACCACATACAGCTGGACATCGATAGCCTCTTGGGATCATGAGGTCCTGTAAACAAGACAAAAAAAAAAGCCAATACATGAAAAGAAACTGAATGTATACTTACCTGTTACACAGTTGCAGTTGAAAAAAAGCCAGTAAGCCAGAGTTCCAGATTCAGACAACCATATACAGCTGGACATCGATAGCCTCTTGGGATCACGAGGTCCTGTGAACAAGGAAGACAAAGAAGAAAGTCAATACATGAAAAGAAATTGAATGTATACTTACCTGTTACAAATTTGCAGATGAATAGAAATTCAGTCAGATTGAGATCCTGATGCAGACAACGGCAAACACTTGGAGATCGATAGCCTCTTGGGATCATGAAGTCCTGTGAACAAGTAAGACAAAGAAGAAAATCAAAACATGAAAAGAAACTGAATGTATACTTACCTGTTACAAAGTTGCAGATGAATACAAATCCAGTAAGAAAGAATTCCAGATGCAGACAACCACATCCAGCTGGACATGGAAAGTCTCTTGGGATCATGAGGTCCTGTAAACAAGTCAAAGAAGAAAGTCAATACATGAAAAGAAACTAAATGTATACTTACCTGTTACACAGTTGCAGATAAATACACAGTCAGTAAGAAAGAATTCCAGTTGCAGACAACCACATACAGCTGGACATAGACAGTCTCTTGGGATAATGAAGTCCTGTGAATAAGTAAGACAAATAAGAAAGTCAATACATGAAAAAAAACTGAATGTATACCTACCTGTTACACAGTTGCAGATGAACAGAAACGGTATGTATACTTACCAGTTGCACAGTTGCAGATGAATAAAAAGTCATTCAGATTGAGTTGCAGATGCAGACAACGGCAAACACTTGGAGATCTATAGCCTCTTGGGATCATGAAGTCCTGTGAACAAGTAAGACAAAGAAGAAAGTCAAAACATGAAAAGAAACTGAATGTTTACTTACCTGTAACACAGTTGCAGATGAATACACAGCCAATAAGACGAAAAATCCAGATGCAGTTGAATAGTCTCTTGGGATCACGACGTCCTGTGAATAAGTAAGACAAAGAAGAAAGTCAATACATGAAAAGAAACGGAATGTATACTTACCTATAACACAGTTGCAGATGAATACACAGCCAATAAAATGTAAAATCCAGATGCAGACAACGGCAAACAGCTGGAGATGAATAGTCTCTTGGGATCATGAGGTCCTGTAAACAAGACAAAAAAAAAGTCAATACATGAATAGAAACGGAATGTATACCTACCTGTTACACAGTTGCAGATGAAAAGAAACGGAATGTATACTTACCTGTTACACAGTTGCAGATGAATAGAAAGTCAGTAAGAAAGAATTCCAGATGCAGACAACCACATACAGCTGGACATCGATAGCCTCTTGGGATCATGAAGTCCTGTAAACAAGACAAAAAGAAAGTCAATACATGAAAAGAAACTGAATGTATACTTACCTGTTACACAGTTGCAGATGAATAGGAAGTACGTTAGATTGAGTTCCAGATGCAGACAACGGCAAGCACTTGGAGATCGATAGCCTCTTGGGATCATGAAGTCCTGACAAGAAGTAAGACAAAGAAGAAAATCAAAACATGAAAAGAAACTGAATGTATACTTACCTGTTACAAAGTTGCAGATGAATAAAAAAAGCTAGTAAGCCAGAGTTCCAGATGCAGATAACCATATACAGTTGATGCATAGTCTCTTGGGATCATGAGGTCCTGTAAACAAGACAAAGAAGAAAGTCAATACATGAAAAGAAACTGAATGTATACTTACCTGTTACACAGTTGCAGATGAATAGGAAGTACGTTAGATTGAGTTCCAGATGCAGACAACGGCAAGCACTTGGAGATCGATAGCCTCTTGGGATCATGAAGTCCTGTCAAGAAGTAAGACAAAGAAGAAAATCAAAACATGAAAAGAAACTGAATGTATACTTACCTGTTACACAGTTGCAGATGAATACACAGTCAGTAAGAAAGAATTCCAGATGCAGACAACCACATCCAGCTGGACACAGATAGTCTCTTGGGATCATGAGGTCCTGTAAAGAAGACAAAGAAGAAAGTCAATATATGAAAAGAAACTGAATGTATACTTACCTGTTACACAGTTGCAGATGAATACACAGTCAGTAAGAAAGAATTTCAGATGCAGACAACAACATACAGCTGGAGATCGATAGCCTGTTGGGATCATGAGGTCCTGTAAACAAGACAAAAAGAAAGTCAATACATGAAAAGAAACTGAATATATACTTACCTGTTGCACAGTTGCAGATGAATAGAAAGTCAGAAACGGAAGTCAAGAAACGGAAACGGAAGTCAAGAAACGGAATGTATACTTACCTGTTACACAGTTGCAGTTGAAAAAAAGCCAGTAATCCAGAGTTGCAGATTCAGACAACCATATTCAGTTGATGTATAGTCTCTTGGGATCACGAGGTCCTGTGAACAAGTAAGACAAAGAAGAAAGTCAATACATGAAAAGAAACTTAATGTATACTTACCTGTTACAGAGTTGCAGTTGAATAGAAAGTCAGTCAGGTTGAGTTCCAGATGCAGACAAAGGCAAACACTTGGAGATCGATAGCCTCTTGGGATCATGAAGTCCTGTGAAGAAGTAAGACAAAGAAGAAAGTCAATACATGAAAAAAAACTGAATGTATACTTACCTGTAACACAGTTGCAGATGAATACACAGCCAATAAGACGAAAAATCCAGATGCAGATGAATAGTCTCTTGGGATCACGAGGTCCTGTGAACAAGTAAGACAAAGAAGAAAGTCAATACATGAAAAGAAACTGAATGTATACTTACCTGTTACACAGTTGCAGATGAATACAAAGCCAGTAAGAAAGAATTCCAGATGCAGACAAACACATCCAGCTGGACATGGATAGTCTCTTGGGATCATGAAGTCCTGTCAACAAATAAGACAAAGAAGAAAATCAAAATATGAAAAGAAACTGAATGTATACTTACCTGTAACACAGTTGCAGATTAATACAAAGCCAATAAGATAAAAAATCCAGATGCAGACAACAGCAAACAGCTGGAGATGAATACTCTCTTGGGATCATGAGGTCCTGTAAACAAGATAAAAAGAAAGTCAATACATGAAAAGACACTGAATGTATACTTACCTGTTACACAGTTGCAGATGAATACAAAGCCAATAAGACGAAAAATCCAGATGCAGATGAATAGTCTCTTGGGATAATGAGGTCCTGTAAACAAGACAAAGAAGAAAGTCAATACATGAAAAGAAACTGAATGTATACTTACCTGTTACACAGTTGCAGATGAAAAAAAGCCAGTAAGCCAGAGTTCCAGATTCAGACAACCATATACAGTTGATGTATAGTCTCTTGGGATCACGAGGTCCTGTGAACAAGTAAGACAAAGAAGAAAGTCAATACATGAAAAGAAACGGAATGATTACTTACCGATTAAACAGTTGCAGATGAAAACACAGCCAATAAAACGTAAAATCCAGATGCAGACAACGGCAAACAGCTGGAGATGAATAGTCTCTTGGGATCATGAGGTCCTGTAAACAAGACAAAAAAAAGTCAATACATGAATAGAAACGGAATGTATACTTACCTGTTACACAGTTGCAGATGAATAGAATGTCAGATTGAGATCCAGATGCAGACAACGGCAAACAGCTGGAGATGAATAGTCTCTTGGGATCATGAGGTCCTGTAAACAAGACAAAAAAAAGTCAATACATGAAAAGAAACTGAATGTCTACTTACCTGTTACACAGTTGCAGATGAATACACAGTCAGTAAGAAAGAATTCAAGATGCAGACAACCACATACAGCTGGAGATCGATAGCCTCTTGGGATCATGAGGTCCTGTAAATAAGACAGAAAGAAAGTCAATACATGAAAAGAAACTGAATGTATACTTACCTGTTACACAGTTGCAGATGAAAAGAAACGGAATGTATACTTACCTGTTACACAGATGCAGATGAATACACAGTCAGTAAGAAAGAATTCCAGATGCAGACAACCACATACAGCTAGACATGGATAGTCTCTTTGGATCATGAAGTCTTGTGAACAAGTAAGACAAAGAAGAAAATCAAAATATAAAAATAAACTGAATGTGTACTTACCTGTAACACAGTTGCAGATTAATACACAGCCAATAAGATGAAAAATCCAGATGCAGACAACAGCAAACAGCTGGAGATGAATAGTCTCTTGGGATCATGAGGTCGTGTAAACAAGTATGACAAAGAAGAAAGTCAATACATGAAAAGAAACTGAATGCTTACTTACCGATTACACAGTTGCAGATGAAAAAAATAAAGCCAGTAAGCAAGAGTTCCAGATTCAGACAACCATATACAGTTGATTTATAGTCTCTTGGGATCACGAGGTACTGTGAACAAGTAAGACAAAGAAGAAAGTCAATACATGAAAAGAAACTGAATGTATACTTACCGATTAAACAGTTGCAGATGAAAACACAGCCATTAAGAAAGAATTCCAGATGCAGAAAACCACAAATAGCTGGACATGGACAGTCTCTTGGGATCATGAAGTCCTGTGAACAAGTGAGACAACGAAGAAAGTCAATACATGAAAAGAAACTGAATGTATACTTACCTGTTACACAGTTGCAGATGAGTACACAGTCAGTAAGAAAGAATTCCAGATGCAGACAACATACAGCTGGACATGGACAGACTCTTGGGATCATGAAGTCCTGTGAACAAGTAAGACAAAGAAGAAATTCAATACATGAAAAGAAACTGAATGTATACTTACCTGTTACAAAGTTGCAGATGAAAACAAAGCCAGTAAGAAAGAATTCCAGATGCAGACAACCACATCCAGCTGGACACAGATAGTCTCTTGGGATCATGAGGTCCTGTAAAGAAGACAAAGAAGAAAGTCAATATATGAAAAGAAACTGAATATATACTTACCTACTACACAGTTGCAGATGAATACAAAGCCAGTAAGAAAGAATTCCAGATGCAGACAACCACATACAGCTGGACATGGATAGTCTCTTGGGATCAGGAGGTCCTGTAAACAAGAGAAAGAAGAAAGTCAATACATGAAAAGAAAATGAATGTATACTTACCTGTTACACAGTTGCAGATGAATAGAAAGTTAGTCCGATTAAGAATCCAGATGCAGACAACGGCAAACACTTGGAGATCGATAGCCTCTTGGGGTCATGAAGTCCTGTGAACAAGTAAGAAAAAGAAGAAAGTCAAAACATGAAAAGAAAATGAATGTATACTTACCTGTTGCACAGTTGCAGATGAATAGAAAGTCAGAAACGGAAGTCAAGAAACGGAAACGGAAGTCAAGAAACGGAATGTATACTTACCTGTTACACAGTTGCAGTTGAAAAAAAGCCAGTAAGCCAGAGTTGCAGATTCAGACAACCATATTCAGTTGATGTATAGTCTCTTGGGATCACGAGGTCCTGTGAACAAGTAAGACAAAGAAGAAAGTCAATACATGAAAAGAAACTGAATGTATACTTACCGATTAAACAGTTGCAGATGAAAACACAGCCAATAAGACGTGAAATCCAGATGCAGACAACGGCAAACAGCTGGAGATGAATAGTCTCTTGGGATCATGAGGTCCTGTAAATAAGACAAAAAAAAAAAAAGTCAATACATGAATAGAAACGGAAGGTATACTTACCTGTTACACAGTTGCAGATGAATACACAGCCAGTAAGAAAGAGTTCCAGATGCAGACAACCACATATAGCTGGACAAGGACAGTCTCTTTGGATCATGAAGTCCTGTGAACAAGTAAGACAAAAAAAGAAAGTCAATACATGAAAAGAAACTGAATGTATACTTACCTGTTACACAGTTGCAGATGAATGCACAGTCAGTAAGAAAGAATTCCAGATGCAGACAACCACATACAGCTGGACATTGATAGCCTCTTGGGATCATGAAGTCCTGCAAACAATACAAAAAGAAAGTCAATACATGAAAAGAAACTGAATGTATACTTACCTGTTACACAGTTGCAGATGAATATAAAGTAGATTGAGTTCCAGATGCAGACAACGGCAAGTACTTGGAGATCGATAGCCTCTTGGGATCATGAAGTCCTGTGAACAAGTAAGACAAAGAAGAAAATCAAAACATGAAAAGAAACTGAGTGTATACTTACCTGTTACACAGTTGCAGATGAAAAGAAACGGAATGTATACTTACCTCTTACACTGTTGCAGATGAATACACAGTCAGTAAGAAAGAATTCCAGAGGCAGACAACCACATACAGCTAGACATGGATAGTCTCTTTGGATCATGAAATCTTGTGAACAAGTAAGACAAAGAAGAAAATCAAAATATAAAAAGAAACTGAATGTATACTTACGTGTAACACAGTTGCAGATGAATACACACCCAATAAGACGAAAAATCCAGATGCAGATGAATAGTCTCTTGGGATCACGAGGTCCTGTGAACAAGTAAGACAAAGAAGAAAGTCAATACATGAAAAAAACTGAATGTATACTTACCTATTGCACAGTTGCAGATTAATACACAGCCAATAAGACGTAAAATCCAGATGCAGACAACGGCAAACAGCTGGAGATGAATAGTCTCTTGGGATCATGAGGTCCTGTAAATAAGATAAAAAGAAAGTCAATACATGAAAAGAAACTGAATGTATACTTACCTGTTACACAGTTGCAGATGAATAGAAAGTCAGTCAGATTGAGTTCCAGATGCAGACAACGGCAAATACTTGGAGATCAATAGCCTCTTGGGATCATGAAGTCCTGTGAACAAGTAAGACAAAGAAGAAAGTCAAAACATGAAAAGAAACTGAATGTATACTTACCTGTTACACAGTTGCAGATGAATACACAGCCAATAAGACGAAAAATCCAGATGCAGTTGAATAGTCTCTTGGAATCACGAGGTCCTGTGAACAAGTAAGACAAAGAAGAAAGTAAATACATGAAAAGAAACTGAATGTATACTTACCTATTGCACAGTTGCAGATGAACACACAGTCAGTAAGAAAGAATTCCAGTTGCAGACAACCACATACAGCTGGACATGGACCGTCTCTTGGGATCCTGAAATCCTATGAATAAGTAAGACAAATAAGAAAGTCAATACATGAAAACAAACTGAATGTATACTTACCTGTTACACAGTTGCAGATGAAAAGAAACTGAATGTATACTTACCTGTAACACAGTTGCAGATTAATACAAAGCCAATAAGATAAAAAATCCAGATGCAGACAACAGCAAACAGCTGGAGATGAATACTCTCTTGGGATCATGAAGTCCTGTCAACAAGTAAGACAAAGAAGAAAACCTAAATATAAAAAGAAACTCAATGTATACTTACGTGTAACACAGTTGCAGATGAATAGAAAGTCAGTCAGATTGAGATCCAGATGCAGACAACGGCAAACAGCTGGAGATGAATAGTCTCTTGGGATCATGAAATCTTGTGAACAAGTAAGACAAAGAAGAAAATCAAAATATAAAAAGAAACTGAATGTATACTTACGTGTAACACAGTTGCAGATGAATACACACCCAATAAGATGTAAAAGCCAGATGCAGACAACGGCAAACAGCTGGAAATGAATAGTCTCTTGGGATCATGAGGTCCTGTAAACAAGTAAGACAAAGAAGAAAGTCAAAACGAAAAGAAACTGAATGTATACTTACCTGTTACACAGTTGCAGATGAATAGAAAGTCAGTCAGGTTGAGTTCCAGATGCAGACAAAGGCAAACACTTGGAGATCGATAGCCTCTTGGGATCATGAAGTCCTGTAAATAAGATAAAAAGAGAGTCAATACATGAAAAGAAACTGAATGTGTACTTACCTGTTACACAGTTGCAGATGAATAGAAAGTCAGTCAGATTGAGTTCCAGATGCAGACAACGGCAAATACTTGGAGATCAATAGCCTCTTGGGATCATGAAGTCCTGTGAACAAGTAAGACAAAGAAGAAAGTCAAAACATGAAAAGAAACTGAATGTATACTTACCTGTTACACAGTTGCAGATGAATACACAGCCAATAAGACGAAAAATCCAGATGCAGATGAATAGTCTCTTGGGATCACGAGGTCCTGTGAACAAGTAAGACAAAGAAGAAAGTCAATACATGAAAAGAAACTGAATGTATACTTACCTGTTACACAGTTGCAGATGAATACAAAGCCAGTAAGAAAGAATTCCAGATGCAGACAAACACATCCAGCTGGACATGGATAGTCTCTTGGGATCATGAAGTCCTGTCAACAAATAAGACAAAGAAGAAAATCAAAATATGAAAAGAAACTGAATGTATACTTACCTGTAACACAGTTGCAGATTAATACAAAGCCAATAAGATAAAAAATCCAGATGCAGACAACAGCAAACAGCTGGAGATGAATACTCTCTTGGGATCATGAGGTCCTGTAAACAAGATAAAAAGAAAGTCAATACATGAAAAGACACTGAATGTATACTTACCTGTTACACAGTTGCAGATGAATACAAAGCCAATAAGACGAAAAATCCAGATGCAGATGAATAGTCTCTTGGGATAATGAGGTCCTGTAAACAAGACAAAGAAGAAAGTCAATACATGAAAAGAAACTGAATGTATACTTACCTGTTACACAGTTGCAGATGAAAAAAAGCCAGTAAGCCAGAGTTCCAGATTCAGACAACCATATACAGTTGATGTATAGTCTCTTGGGATCACGAGGTCCTGTGAACAAGTAAGACAAAGAAGAAAGTCAATACATGAAAAGAAACGGAATGATTACTTACCGATTAAACAGTTGCAGATGAAAACACAGCCAATAAAACGTAAAATCCAGATGCAGACAACGGCAAACAGCTGGAGATGAATAGTCTCTTGGGATCATGAGGTCCTGTAAACAAGACAAAAAAAAGTCAATACATGAATAGAAACGGAATGTATACTTACCTGTTACACAGTTGCAGATGAATAGAATGTCAGATTGAGATCCAGATGCAGACAACGGCAAACAGCTGGAGATGAATAGTCTCTTGGGATCATGAGGTCCTGTAAACAAGACAAAAAAAAGTCAATACATGAAAAGAAACTGAATGTCTACTTACCTGTTACACAGTTGCAGATGAATACACAGTCAGTAAGAAAGAATTCAAGATGCAGACAACCACATACAGCTGGAGATCGATAGCCTCTTGGGATCATGAGGTCCTGTAAATAAGACAGAAAGAAAGTCAATACATGAAAAGAAACTGAATGTATACTTACCTGTTACACAGTTGCAGATGAAAAGAAACGGAATGTATACTTACCTGTTACACAGATGCAGATGAATACACAGTCAGTAAGAAAGAATTCCAGATGCAGACAACCACATACAGCTAGACATGGATAGTCTCTTTGGATCATGAAGTCTTGTGAACAAGTAAGACAAAGAAGAAAATCAAAATATAAAAACAAACTGAATGTGTACTTACCTGTAACACAGTTGCAGATTAATACACAGCCAATAAGATGAAAAATCCAGATGCAGACAACAGCAAACAGCTGGAGATGAATAGTCTCTTGGGATCATGAGGTCGTGTAAACAAGTATGACAAAGAAGAAAGTCAATACATGAAAAGAAACTGAATGCTTACTTACCGATTACACAGTTGCAGATGAAAAAAATAAAGCCAGTAAGCAAGAGTTCCAGATTCAGACAACCATATACAGTTGATTTATAGTCTCTTGGGATCACGAGGTACTGTGAACAAGTAAGACAAAGAAGAAAGTCAATACATGAAAAGAAGCTGAATGTATACTGACCTGTTACACAGTTGTAGATGAATACACAGCCATTAAGAAAGAATTCCAGATGCAGAAAACCACAAATAGCTGGACATGGACAGTCTCTTGGGATCATGAAGTCCTGTGAACAAGTGAGACAACGAAGAAAGTCAATACATGAAAAGAAACTGAATGTATACTTACCTGTTACACAGTTGCAGATGAGTACACAGTCAGTAAGAAAGAATTCCAGATGCAGACAACATACAGCTGGACATGGACAGACTCTTGGGATCATGAAGTCCTGTGAACAAGTAAGACAAAGAAGAAATTCAATACATGAAAAGAAACTGAATGTATACTTACCTGTTACAAAGTTGCAGATGAAAACAAAGCCAGTAAGAAAGAATTCCAGATGCAGACAACCACATCCAGCTGGACACAGATAGTCTCTTGGGATCATGAGGTCCTGTAAAGAAGACAAAGAAGAAAGTCAATATATGAAAAGAAACTGAATATATACTTACCTACTACACAGTTGCAGATGAATACAAAGCCAGTAAGAAAGAATTCCAGATGCAGACAACCACATACAGCTGGACATGGATAGTCTCTTGGGATCAGGAGGTCCTGTAAACAAGAGAAAGAAGAAAGTCAATACATGAAAAGAAAATGAATGTATACTTACCTGTTACACAGTTGCAGATGAATAGAAAGTTAGTCCGATTAAGAATCCAGATGCAGACAACGGCAAACACTTGGAGATCGATAGCCTCTTGGGGTCATGAAGTCCTGTGAACAAGTAAGAAAAAGAAGAAAGTCAAAACATGAAAAGAAAATGAATGTATACTTACCTGTTGCACAGTTGCAGATGAATAGAAAGTCAGAAACGGAAGTCAAGAAACGGAAGTCAAGAAACGGAATGTATACTTACCTGTTACACAGTTGCAGTTGAAAAAAAGCCAGTAAGCCAGAGTTGCAGATTCAGACAACCATATTCAGTTGATGTATAGTCTCTTGGGATCACGAGGTCCTGTGAACAAGTAAGACAAAGAAGAAAGTCAATACATGAAAAGAAACTGAATGTATACTTACCGATTAAACAGTTGCAGATGAAAACACAGCCAATAAGACGTGAAATCCAGATGCAGACAACGGCAAACAGCTGGAGATGAATAGTCTCTTGGGATCATGAGGTCCTGTAAATAAGACAAAAAAAAAAAGTCAATACATGAATAGAAACGGAATGTATACTTACCTGTTACACAGTTGCAGATGAATACACAGCCAGTAAGAAAGAGTTCCAGATGCAGACAACCACATATAGCTGGACAAGGACAGTCTCTTTGGATCATGAAGTCCTGTGAACAAGTAAGACAAAAAAAGAAAGTCAATACATGAAAAGAAACTGAATGTATACTTACCTGTTACACAGTTGCAGATGAATGCACAGTCAGTAAGAAAGAATTCCAGATGCAGACAACCACATACAGCTGGACATCGATAGCCTCTTGGGATCATGAAGTCCTGTGAACAAGTAAGACAAAGAAGAAAATCAAAACATGAAAAGAAACTGAGTGTATACTTACCTGTTACACAGTTGCAGATGAAAAGAAACGGAATGTATACTTACCTGTTACACAGTTGCAGATGAATACACAGTCAGTAAGAAAGAATTCCAGAGGCAGACAACCACATACAGCTAGACATGGATAGTCTCTTTGGATCATGAAATCTTGTGAACAAGTAAGACAAAGAAGAAAATCAAAATATAAAAAGAAACTGAATGTATACTTACGTGTAACACAGTTGCAGATGAATACACACCCAATAAGACGAAAAATCCAGATGCAGATGAATAGTCTCTTGGGATCACGAGGTCCTGTGAACAAGTAAGACAAAGAAGAAAGTCAATACATGAAAAAAAACTGAATGTATACTTACCTATTGCACAGTTGCAGATTAATACACAGCCAATAAGACGTAAAATCCAGATGCAGACAACGGCAAACAGCTGGAGATGAATAGTCTCTTGGGATCATGAGGTCCTGTAAATAAGATAAAAAGAAAGTCAATACATGAAAAGAAACTGAATGTATACTTACCTGTTACACAGTTGCAGATGAATAGAAAGTCAGTCAGATTGAGTTCCAGATGCAGACAACGGCAAATACTTGGAGATCAATAGCCTCTTGGGATCATGAAGTCCTGTGAACAAGTAAGACAAAGAAGAAAGTCAAAACATGAAAAGAAACTGAATGTATACTTACCTGTTACACAGTTGCAGATGAATACACAGCCAATAAGACGAAAAATCCAGATGCAGTTGAATAGTCTCTTGGGATCACGAGGTCCTGTGAACAAGTAAGACAAAGAAGAAAGTAAATACATGAAAAGAAACTGAATGTATACTTACCTATTGCACAGTTGCAGATGAACACACAGTCAGTAAGAAAGAATTCCAGTTGCAGACAACCACATACAGCTGGACATGGACCGTCTCTTGGGATCCTGAAATCCTATGAATAAGTAAGACAAATAAGAAAGTCAATACATGAAAACAAACTGAATGTATACTTACCTGTTACACAGTTGCAGATGAAAAGAAACTGAATGTATACTTACCTGTAACACAGTTGCAGATTAATACAAAGCCAATAAGATAAAAAATCCAGATGCAGACAACAGCAAACAGCTGGAGATGAATACTCTCTTGGGATCACGAGGTCCTGTGAACAAGTAAGACAAAGAAGAAAGTCAATACATGAAAAGAAACGGCATGCTTACTTACCGATTACACAGTTGCAGATGAAAACACAGCCAATAAGACGTAAAATCCAGATGCAGACAACGGCAAACAGCTGGAGATGAGGTTCTGTAAATAAGACAAAAAAAAAAGTCAATACATGAATAGAAACGGAATGTATACTTACCTGTTACACAGTTGCAGATGAAAAAAAGCCAGTAAGCCAGAGTTCCAGATACAGACAACCATATACAGTTGATGTATAGTCTCTTGGGATCACGAGGTCCTGTGAACAAGTAAGACAAAGAAGAAAGTCAATACATGAAAAGAAACTGAATGCTTACTTACCTTTTACAAACTTGCAGATGAATACAAATCCAGTAAGAAAGAATTCCAGATGCAGACAATCACATCCAGCTGGACATGGATAGTCTCTTGGGATCATGAGGTCCTGTAAACAAGACAAAGAAGAAAGTCAATACATGAAAAGAAACTGAATGTATACTTACCTGTTACACAGTTGCAGATGAATAGAAAGTCAGTAAGAAAGAATTCCAGATGCAGAAAACCACAAATAGCTGGACATGGACAGTCTCTTGGGATCATGAAGTCCTGTGAACAAGTAAGACAAAGAAGAAATTCAATACATGAAAAGAAACTGAATGTATACTTACCTGTTACAAAGTTGCAGATGAAAACAAAGCCAGTAAGAAAGAATTCCAGATGCAGACAACCACATCCAGCTGGACACAGATAGTCTCTTGGGATCATGAGGTCCTGTAAAGAAGACAAAGAAGAAAGTCAATATATGAAAAGAAACTGAATGTATACTTACCTGTTACACAGTTGCAGATGAATACACAGTCAGTAAGAAAGAGTTCCAGATGCAGACAACCACATCCAGCTGGACACAGATAGTCTCTTGGGATCATGAGGTCCTGTAAAGAAGACAAAGAAGAAAGTCAATATATGAAAAGAAATTGAATGTATACTTACCTGTAACACAGTTGCAGATGAAAAGAAACGGAATGTATACTTACCTGTTACACAGTTGCAGATGAAAACAAAGCCAATAAGAAAGAGTTCCAGATGCAGACAACCACATACAGCTGGACAAGGACAGTCTCTTGGGATCATGAAGTCCTGTCAAGAAGTAAGACAAAGAAGAAAATCAAAACATGAAAAGAAACTGAATGTATACTTACCTGATACACAGTTGCAGATGAATACACAGTCAGTAAGAAAGAGTTCCAGATGCAGACAACCACATACAGCTGGACAAGGACAGTCTCTTGGGATCATGAAGTCCTGTCAAGAAGTAAGACAAAGAAGAAAGTCAAAACATGAAAAGAAACTGAATGTATACTTACCTGTTGCACAGTTGCAGATGAATAGAAAGTCAGAAACGGAAGTCAAGAAACGGAAACGGAAGTCAAGAAACGGAATGTATACTTACCTGTTGCACAGTTGCAGATGAATAGAAAGTCAGTCAGATTGAGTTCCAGATGCAGACAACGGCAAACACGTGGAGATCTATAGCCTCTTGGGATCATGTAGTCCTGTAAACAAGACAAAAAAAGTCAATACATGAAGAGAAACGGAATGTATAGTTACCTGTTACACAGTTGCAGATGAATACAAAGCCAGTAAGAAAGAATTCCAGATGCAGACAACCGCATACAGCTGGACATGGATAGTCTCTTGGGATCAGGAGGTCCTGTAAACAAGAGAAAGAAGAAAGTCAATACATTAAAAGAAAATGAATGTATACTTACCTGTTACACAGTTGCAGATGAATAGTAAGTCAGTCAGATTGAGATCCAGATGCAGACAACAGCAAACACTTGAAGATCGATAGCCTCTTGGGGTCATTAAGTCCTGTGAACAAGTAAGAAAAAGAAGAAAGTCAAAACATGAAAAGAAACTGAATGTATACTTACCTGTTGCACCGTTGCAGATGAATAGAAAGTCAGAAACGGAAGTCAAGAAACGGAATGTATACTTACCTGTTACACAGTTGCAGTTGAAAAAAAGCCAGTAAGCCAGAGTTGCAGATTCAGACAACCATATTCAGTTGATGTATAGTCTCTTGGGATCACGAGGTCCTGTGAACAAGTAAGACAAAAAAGAAAGTCAATACATGAAAAGAAACTGAATGTATACTTACCTGTGACACAGTTGCTGATGAATAGAAAGTTAGTCAGATTGAGTTCCAGATGCAGACAACGGCAAACACTTGGAGATCGATAGCCTCTTGGGGTCATGAAGTCCTGTGAACAAGTAAGAAAAAGAAGAAAGTCAAAACATGAAAAGAAACTGAATGTATACTTACCTGTTGCACAGTTGCAGATGAATAGAAAGTCAGAAACGGAAGTCAAGAAACTTAAACGGAAGTCAAGAAACGGAATGTATGCTTACCTGTTACACAGTTGCAGATGAAAAGAAACGGAATGTATACTTACCTGTTACACAGTTGCAGATGAATACACAGTCAGTAAGAAAGAATTCCAGAGGCAGACAACCACATACAGCTAGACATGGATAGTCTCTTTGGATCATGAAATCTTGTGAACAAGTAAGACAAAGAAGAAAATCAAAATATAAAAAGAAACTGAATGTATACTTACGTGTAACACAGTTGCAGATGAATACACACCCAATAAGACGAAAAATCCAGATGCAGATGAATAGTCTCTTGGGATCACGAGGTCCTGTGAACAAGTAAGACAAAGAAGAAAGTCAATACATGAAAAAAAACTGAATGTATACTTACCTATTGCACAGTTGCAGATTAATACACAGCCAATAAGACGTAAAATCCAGATGCAGACAACGGCAAACAGCTGGACATGAATAGTCTCTTGGGATCATGAGGTCCTGTAAATAAGACAAATAAGAAAGTCAATACATGAAAACAAACTGAATGTATACTTACCTGTTACTCAGTTGCAGATGAAAAGAAACTGAATGTATACTTACCTGTAACACAGTTGCAGATTAATACAAAGCCAATAAGATAAAAAATCCAGATGCAGACAACAGCAAACAGCTGGAGATGAATACTCTCTTGGGATCATGAAGTCCTGTCAACAAGTAAGACAAAGAAGAAAACCTAAATATAAAAAGAAACTGAATGTATACTTACGTGTAACACATTTGCAGATGAATACACACCCAATAAGACGTAAAAGCCAGATGCAGACAACGGCAAACAGCTGGAAATGAATAGTCTCTTGGGATCATGAGGTCTTGTAAACAAGTAAGGCAAAGAAGAAAGTCAAAACGAAAAGAAACTGAATGTATACTTACCTGTTACACAGTTGCAGATGAATACACAGCCAATAAGACGAAAAATTCAGATGCAGTTGAAAAGTCTCTTGGGATCACGAGGTCCTGTGAACAAGTAAGACAAAGAAGAAAGTCAATACATGAAGAGAAACGGAATGTATAGTTACCTGTTACACAGTTGCAGATGAATACAAAGCCAGTAAGAAAGAATTCCAGATGCAGACAACCACATACAGCTGGACATCGATAGCCTCTTGGGATCATGAAGTCCTGTCAAGAAGACAACAAGAAAGTCAATATATGAAAAGAAACTGAATGTATACTTACCTGTTACACAGTTGCAAATTAAAAAAAGCCAGTAAGCCAGAGTTCCAGATTCAGACAACCATATACAGTTGATGTATAGTCTCTTGGGATCACGAGGTCCTGTGAACAAGTAAGACAAAGAAGAAAGTCAATACATGAAAAGAAACTGAATGTATACTTACCTTTTACAAACTTGCAGATGAATACAAATCCAGTAAGAAAGAATTCCAGATGCAGACAACCACATCCAGCTGGACATGGATAGTCTCTTGGGATCATGAGGTCCTGTAAACAAGACAAAGAAGAAAGTCAATACATGAAAAGAAACTCAATGTATGCTTACCTGTTACACAGTTGCAGATGAATAGAAAGTCAGTAAGATTGAGTTCCATATGCAGACAACCGCAAACACTTGGAGATCGATAACCTCTTGGGATCATGAAGTCCTGTCAACAAGTAAGACAAAGAAGAAAGTCAATACATGAAAAGAAACTGAATGTATACTTACCTGTTACACAGTTGCAGATGAATACACAGTCAGTAAGAAAGAATTCCAGATGCAGACAACCACATACAGCTAGACATGGATAGTCTCTTTGGATCATGAAATCTTGTGAACAAGTAAGACAAAGAAGAAAATCAAAACATGAAAAGAAACGGAATGTATACTTACCTGTTACACAGTTGCAGATGAATACACAGTCAGCAAGAAAGAATTTCAGATGCAGACAACATACAGCTGGAGATCGATAGCCTGTTGGGATCATGAGGTCCTGTAAACAAGACAAAAAGAAAGTCAATACATGAAAAGAAACTGAATGTATACTTACCTATAACACAGTTGCAGATGAATACACAGCCAATAAAACGTAAAATCCAGATTGCAGACAACGGCAAACAGCTGGAGATGAATAGTCTCTTGGGATCATGAGGTCCTGTGAACAAGTAAGACAAAGAAAAAAGTCAATACATGAAAAGAAACTGAATGTATACTTACCTGTTACACAGTTGCAGATGAATACACAGTCAGTAAGAAAGAATTCCAGATGCAGACAACCACATCCAGCTGGACATGGATAGTCTCTTTGGATCATGAAATCTTGTGAACAAGTAAGACAAAGAAGAAAATCAAAACATGAAAAGAAACTGAATGTATACTTACCTGATACACAGTTGCAGATGAAAAGAAACGGAATGTATACTTACCTGTTACACAGTTGCAGATGAATACACAGTCAGCAAGAAAGAATTTCAGATGCAGACAACAACATACAGCTGGAGATCGATAGCCTGTTGGGATCATGAGGTCCTGTAAATAAGATAAAAAGAGAGTCAATACATGAAAAGAAACTGAATGTGTACTTACCTGTTACACAGTTGCAGATGAATAGAAAGTCAGTCAGATTGAGATCCAGATGCAGACAACGGCAAATACTTGGAGATCAATAGCCTCTTGGGATCATGAAGTCCTGTGAACAAGTAAGACAAAGAAGAAAGTCAAAACATGAAAAGAAACTGAATGTATACTTACCTGTTACACAGTTGCAGATGAATACACAGCCAATAAGACGAAAAATCCAGATGCAGTTGAATAGTCTCTTGGGATCACGAGGTCCTGTGAACAAGTAAGACAAAGAAGAAAGTAAATACATGAAAAGAAACTGAATGTATACTTACCTATTGCACAGTTGCAGATGAACACACAGTCAGTAAGAAAGAATTCCAGTTGCAGACAACCACATACAGCTGGACATGGACCGTTTCTTGGGATCCTGAAATCCTATGAATAAGTAAGACAAATAAGAAAGTCAATACATGAAAACAAACTGAATGTATACTTACCTGTTACACAGTTGCAGATGAAAAGAAACTGAATGTATACTTACCTGTAACACAGTTGCAGATTAATACAAAGCCAATAAGATAAAAAATCCAGATGCAGACAACAGCAAACAGCTGGAGATGAATACTCTCTTGGGATCATGAAGTCCTGTCAACAAGTAAGACAAAGAAGAAAACCTAAATATGAAAAGAAATTGAATGTATACTTACCTATAACACAGTTGCAGATGAACACACAGCCAATAAAACGTAAAATCCAGATGCAGACAACGGCAAACAGCTGGAGATGAATAGTCTCTTGGGATCATGAGGTCCTGTAAACAAGACAAAAAAAAGTCAATACATGAATAGAAACGGAATGTATACTTACCTGTTACACAGTTGCAGATGAATAGAAAGTCAGTCAGATTGAGATCCAGATGCAGACAACGGCAAACAGTTGGAGATGAATAGTCTCTTGGGATCATGAAATCTTGTGAACAAGTAAGACAAAGAAGAAAATCAAAATATAAAAAGAAACTGAATGTATACTTACGTGTAACACAGTTGCAGATGAATACACACCCAATAAGACGTAAAAGCCAGATGCAGACAACGGCAAACAGCTGGAAATGAATAGTCTCTTGGGATCATGAGGTCCTGTAAACAAGTAAGACAAAGAAGAAAGTCAAATCGAAAAGAAACTGAATGTATACTTACCTGTTACACAGTTGCAGATGAATACACAGCCAATAAGACGAAAAATTCAGATGCAGTTGAAAAGTCTCTTGGGATCACGAGGTCCTGTGAACAAGTAAGACAAAGAAGAAAGTCAATACATGAAAAGAAACGGCATGCTTACTTACCGATTACACAGTTGCAGATGAAAACACAGCCAATAAGACGTAAAATCCAGATGCAGACAACGGCAAACAGCTGGAGATGAATAGTATCTTGGGAACATGAGGTTCTGTAAATAAGACAAAAAAAAAAGTCAATACATGAATAGAAACGGAATGTATACTTACCTGTTACACAGTTGCAGATGAAAAAAAGCCAGTAAGCCAGAGTTCCAGATACAGACAACCATATACAGTTGATGTATAGTCTCTTGGGATCACGAGGTCCTGTGAACAAGTAAGACAACGAAGAAAGTCAATACATGAAAAGAAACTGAATGCTTACTTACCTTTTACAAACTTGCAGATGAATACAAATCCAGTAAGAAAGAATTCCAGATGCAGACAATCACATCCAGCTGGACATGGATAGTCTCTTGGGATCATGAGGTCCTGTAAACAAGACAAAGAAGAAAGTCAATACATGAAAAGAAACTGAATGTATACTTACCTGTTACACAGTTGCAGATGAATAGAAAGTCAGTAAGATTGAGTTCCATATGCAGACAACCGCAAACACTTGGAGATCGATAACCTCTTGGGATCATGAAGTCCTGTCAACAAGTAAGACAAAGAAGAAAGTCAATACATGAAAAGAAACTGAATGTATACTTACCTGTTACACAGTTGCAGATGAATACACAGTCAGTAAGAAAGAATTCCAGATGCAGACAACCACATACAGCTGGACATCGATAGCCTTTTGGGATCATGAAGTCCTGTCAAGAAGACAACAAGAAAGTCAATATATGAAAAGAAACTGAATGTATACTTATCTGTTACACAGTTGCAAATTAAAAAAAGCCAGTAAGCCAGAGTTCCAGATTCAGACAACCATATATAGTTGATGTATAGTCTCTTGGGATCACGAGGTCCTGTGAACAAGTAAGACAAAGAAGAAAGTCAATACATGAAAAGAAACTGAATGTATACTTACCTTTTACAAACTTGCAGATGAATACAAATCCAGTAAGAAAGAATTCCAGATGCAGACAACCACATCCAGCTGGACATGGATAGTCTCTTGGGATCATGAGGTCCTGTAAACAAGACAAAGAAGAAAGTCAATACATGAAAAGAAACTGAATGTATACTTACCTGTTACACAGTTGCAGATGAATAGAAAGTCAGTAAGATTGAGTTCCATATGCAGACAACCGCAAACACTTGGAGATCGATAACCTCTTGGGATCATGAAGTCCTGTCAACAAGTAAGATAAAGAAGAAAGTCAATACATGAAAAGAAACTGAATGTATTCTTACCTGTTACACAGTTGCAGATGAATACACAGTCAGTAAGAAAGAATTCCAGATGCAGACAACCACATACAGCTAGACATGGATAGTCTGTTTGGATCATGAAATCTTGTGAACAAGTAAGACAAAGAAGAAAATCAAAACATGAAAAGAAACTGAATGTATACTTACCTCTTGCAAAGTTGCAGATGAATAGAAAGTCAGTCAAATTGAGATCCAGATGCCGACAACGGCAAACACTTGGAGATCGATAGCCTCTTGGGATCATGAAGTCCTGTCAAGAAGTAAGAAAAAGAAGAAAATCAAAACATGAAAAGAAACTGAATGTATACTTACCTGATACACAGTTGCAGATGAAAAGAAACGGAATGTATACTTACCTGTTACACAGTTGCAGATGAATACACAGTCAGCAAGAAAGAATTTCAGATGCAGACAACATACAGCTGGAGATCGATAGCCTGTTGGGATCATGAGGTCCTGTAAACAAGACAAAAAGAAAGTCAATACATGAAAAGAAACTGAATGTATACTTACCTATAACACAGTTGCAGATGAATACACAGCCAATAAAACGTAAAATCCAGATTGCAGACAACGGCAAACAGCTGGAGATGAATAGTCTCTTGGGATCATGAGGTCCTGTGAACAAGTAAGACAAAGAAAAAAGTCAATACATGAAAAGAAACTGAATGTATACTTACATGTTACAAAGTTGCAGATGAATGCATCTGGAATTCTTTCTTACTGGATTTGTAGACAACCACATCCACCTGGACAGGGATAGTCTCTTGGGATCATGAGGTCCTGTAAACAAGACAAAGAAAAAAGTCAATACATGAAAAGAAACTGAATGTATACTTACCTGTTACACAGTTGCAGATGAATAGAAAGTCAGTAAGAAAGAATTCCAGATGCAGACAACCACATCCAGCTGGACATGGATAGTCTCTTGGGATCATGAGGTCCTGTAAACAAGACAAAGAAGAAAGTCAATACATGAAAAGAAACTGAATGTACACTTACCTGTTACACAGTTGCAGATGAATAGAAAGTCAGTCACATTGAGTTCCAGATGCAGACAACGGCAAACACTTGGAGATCTATAGCCTCTTGGGGTCATGAAGTCCTGTGAACAAGTAAGAAAAAGAAGAAAGTCAAAACATGAAAAAAAACTGAATGTATACTTACCTGTTGCACAGTTGCAGATGAATAAAAAGTCAGTCACATTGAGTTCCAGATGCAGACAACGGCAAACACTTGGAGATCTATAGCCTCTTGGGATCATGAAGTCCTGTGAACAAGTGAGACAACGAAGAAAGTCATTACATGAAAAGAAACTGAATGTATACTTACCTGTTACACAGTTGCAGATGAGTCCACAGTCAGTAAGAAAGAATTCCAGATGCAGACAACCACATCCAGCTGGACACGGATAGTCTCTTGGGATCATGAGGTCCTGTAAACAAGACAAAGAAGAAAGTCAATACATGAAAAGAAACTGAATGTATACTTACCTGTTACACAGTTGCAGATGAATAGGAAGTAAGTTAGATTGAGGTCCAGATGCAGACAACGGCAAGCACTTGGAGATCGATAGCCTCTTGGGATCATAAAGTCCTGTAAACAAGACAAAAAGAAAGTCAATACATGAAAAGAAGCTGAATGTATACTTACCTGTTACACAGTTGGAGATGAAAAAAAAGCCAGTAAGCCAGATTCACACAACCATATACAGTTGATGTATAGTCTCTTGGGATCATGAAGTCCTGTGAACAAGTAAGACAAAGAAGAAAGTCAATGCATGAAAAGAAACTGAATGTATACTTACCTGTTACACAGTTGCAGATGAAAAGAAACGGAATGTATACTTACCTGTTACACAGCTGCAGATGAATACACAGTCAGCAAGAAAGAATTCCAGATGCAGACAACCACATACAGCTGGACAAGGACAGTCTCTTGGGATCATGAAGTCCTGTGAACAAGTAAGACAAAGTAGAAAGTCAATACATGAAAACAAACTGAATGTATACTTACCTGTTACACAGTTGCAGATGAATACACAGTCAGAAAGAAAGAATTCCATTTGCAGACAACCACATCCAGCTGGACATAGACAGTCTCTTGGGGTCATGAGGTCCTGTGAACAAGTAAGACAAAGAAGAAAGTCAATACATGAAAAGAAACTGAGTGTATACTTACCTGTTACACAGTTGCAGATGAAAAGAAACAGAATGTATACTTACCTGTTACACAGTTGCAGATGAATACACAGTCAGTAAGAAAGAATTCCAGACGCAGACAACCACATACAGCTGGACATGGACAGACTCTTCGGATCATGAAGTCCTGTGAAAAAGTAAGACAAAGAAGAAAGTCAATACATGAAAAGAAACTGAATGTATACTTACCTGTTACACAGTTGCAGATGAATACACAGCCAATAACACGAAAAATCCAGGTGCAGTTGAATAGTCTCTTGGCATGATGAGGTCCTGTAAACAAGACAAAGAAGAAAGTCAATACATGAAAAGAAACTGAATGTATACGTACCTGTTACACAGTTGCAGATGAATAGAAAGTCAGTTAGATTGAGTTCCAGATGCAGACAACGGCAAACACTTGGAGATCGATAGCCTCTTGGGATCATGAAGTCCTGTGAAAAAGTAAGACAAAGAAGAAAGTCAATACATGAAAAGAAGCTGAATGTATACTTACCTGTTACACAGTTGGAGATGAAAAAAAAGCCAGTAAGCCAGATTCACACAACCATATACAGTTGATGTATAGTCTCTTGGGATCATGAAGTCCTGTGAACAAGTAAGACAAAGAAGAAAGTCAATGCATGAAAAGAAACTGAATGTATACTTACCTGTTACACAGTTGCAGATGAAAAGAAACGGAATGTATACTTACCTGTTACACAGTTGCAGATGAATAGAAAGTCAGTTAGATTGAGTTCCAGATGCAGACAACGGCAAACACTTGGAGATCGTTAGCCTCTTGGGATCATGAAGTCCTGTCAACAAGTAAGACAAAAAAGAAAATCAAAATATGAAAAGAATCTGAATGTTTACTTACCTGTAACACAGTTGCAGATGAATACAAAGGCAATAAGACGAAAAATCCAGATGCAGATGAATAGTCTCTTGGCATAATGAGGTCCTGTAAACAAGACAAAGAAGAAAGTCAATACATGAAAAGAAACTGAATGCTTACTTACCTACTACACAGTTGCAGATGAATAGAAAGTCAGTCAGATTGAGATCCAGACGCAGACAACGGCAAACACTTTGTCTTACTTGTTGACAGGACTTCATGATCCCAAGAGGCTATCGATCTCAAAGTGTTTGCCGTTGTCTGCGTCTGGATCTCAATCTGACTGACTTTCTATTCATCTGCAACTGTGTAACAGGTAAGTAAGCATTCAGTTTCTTTTCATATTTTGATTTTCTTCTTTGTCTTACTTGTTGACAGGACTTCATGATCCCAAGAGGCTATCGATCTCAAAGAAGAAAATCAAAATATGAAAAGAAACTGAATGTATACTTAACTGTTACACAGTTGCAGATGAATACACAGCCATTAAGAAAGAATTCCAGATGCAGATGAAGAGCAAGTTAGTTGATTGAGAAACATCCAACCAAGAAAAACGCATTTTTAGCTAAACAAAAAAACAAAACACTTTTCGGTTGAGAGTCATATCTCATATGAAGACATATTAGAAAAGCCTATTATCTTTTGAAAATAACAAAATCTGACATGTGTGACTGTCATTGTAAGGCCAAGTAGGAAGGCATTAAGAATCAGTCCAAAAAATAATTATATCAGACAAAGTATTTGAGTGTAGGACTTACAGGTCTGATATGATGGAGTTACAGCAAAGGATTAAACATTTTTAATCAATAATAAGGCCAGTGAATGTCAGTTTTCTTGGCTGGGTATTTTCACAGCTGCTGTATCTTGTTTGGTGTTTCTGGGCTTTACAGCTCTTTATGTCAAGTGTAAACAGATCCAAAGTGTCATTCTCAGTGCTGATTACATCTGAAATTAACCATAAACCAGAGGTGAGTGGCTAGCAACAGGGTAATGCAGCTCAACACATGTTTCAGTTTACTACACACCCATGTCGCCTCTCCAAAGTCACAGTGATTCTAAAGTCACTCAATACAAAGCACTTAAAAACCAAACCATAAAACACTGCTTAAATCACAAATACATTAATAAAGACTTTGAGCCCATTTCCCTGAAACGGTTCACCCATTAAAGATAATAGACAAAGAAGGTTGGGAGCAGGTGGCTAGTGTTTTCTTACCTGACTGGTGTGACTGGGTAGGGCCAGTAAGTCCTGGCATAGCACCTTCTCTATGTTCCTGGAGAGTACAACAGATCCCAGGCAGCACATGTGAAGCCTTTCTCGGTGGTAAAGGACCAGACATCAAACCTGCAATCAGCAGTGGAGTGCAAAAAGTCTGCAGAATGGCTTGCTCCCTCATCAGTAGGTAAGCAAGTGGCCCAGAGACGACAATCCTGGCGTCTGTCTTCTTTCAAACTGTGTCTTGAATCTAGTGCACTAGTGGCACCGTGACACTGCGGCATTACCCTTTGGGCCCTATATTTAAGAGTGTCTTACAATAAAATTTTCAACAGTGAGAACGCCGCCCTTAGTAGTTGTCCTCGTTGCTGGAGCATGCAGAGCCATAGACAAACTGCTGAAGACATTTAATTGGTTAGAGAGGTGAAAACCAGCTGTGGGGGTGTAGAAAACCTCTGTTTTCCATGGTCAAGATGATGCTTGCAGGGCTGCTCCATGGCCACCATTGTCTTTGAAGAAAAAACACAGAGGTTAGTTAGTTAGTAAAGCAAAGTAATGTAAAGTAACACACATTGTTTATCTTAGCCAGTTTTAATCTTGGAATACACTATCAATAGCTATCAGCTGGGATACAGACAGACAGAAAGAGCATTGTGGATGGATGGAGAGAGAAAAGAGTTGTAAGGGAACAAGACAGGAAAACAAACCCCAGAAACTTACTAAACTCTGTTAACATGGCTGCACCTAATCTCACCCCCAATACCCAACTTCACCACTTTCACCATTGGTACTATTTTCATATGTTTCTAAGACTAGAACAAGCTGAATTTAAAAGAACAGGTCATGTGTTTGTACATCCAAGCACATTTTCACTAGAGTTTGGGGAGCTCAGTCAAGTTAGTTTGATATTGGATCTGCAGATATTTACTTCTCCCCTGCTCTCACTCACAATGTCCTAACATCTCTGACATGATTTTTTTAAACAATAGAGAACAGATAAACTGCAATCACTAAATATTCTTCTCAAAATGAAAAGACTGGAAATGTTGAGGAAATATAATCAAAATAGCCAGAATTCTTGCAGCAGGTGCCGTAGATGGTAAAAGAACGTCTATAAAGTGTGGATACCGAAAACTCTCACAGAGATAAGGAGCTGCTGGTGTTAGTTAAAAAGACAGTCAAACCTACTGAAGAACAGAGACTAAATAAAAATCAATGACTAACCTTAACTTCCTCACTTTTAAGGAATGGATATATTTTAGCACTTTAGACAATATAAACATGCATGTAGCACATTTTTATAACGAATAAATCATTACTGTGACACTGTCATAAAATATGCCTATTTGAACCATTTTTAAATAATATTGTTCCAGTAAAACATCCATATAGCTTACACATCCAAAGTCAGCTGTAGTGTACAGAGACACATCTGATAAATATACTACAACCCTTAGAATAGCCAGATTACAATTTGCTAACAAATGCTTAAGAGATCCTGGAGAATTCTGGAGAAAGGTCTTGTGGACAAATGAGACTAGGATTAACCTATATCAGAGTGATGGAAAGACAGAAATTGTGGATTGCTCACTCGCGCTTCAAGGGAGGTAAAATTTAGTTTGCACTCACCCTCTTATTAACGGTACATACTTGGAGCCCATAGGAACCATCCAAAACATAGGTGTTGGAAAGCTCCCACAAAGGTGTTTGTACTTCAGAAATCTTTCTTTCTGAAGACATTTTATAATCCTGGGTGTTTCCTTGTGAAAGTAAAGTCTGAACTGTGCAAGTCCTCAGTTTGAGTTGCTGAGAGTCAATTTAGGAGTGATCCCTTTATCCTACAGAGTGCTCTGTGTGTAAGTTTATTCTAATGTCCATATGAAAGCACAAAACCTCATGAATAAAAACATACACAAGGCTTGGCTGAACATATAAGGAAACGTACAACTTACTTAGAACCTATAGTTCCATCAGTAATCTTCATTACAGTGAAGTTAGCCACAGCTAAACCTTTGCTAAAGCATGGTTCTCTCCTTTTGGCTTGTAACCTGGCCTACTTCCAATATACTGCCACATAGTGGATGGAGTAGGAATTACCATGTAAAATGCCATCTGTTGCAACAATGGAGTCACATGGGTATCAGCTATGGCTTCAAGTTGTAGGACTTTTTATGGCATTATAGACAATAGGCAAGTGGCTTAAAGGTCCAACCACAACAGGCCCAATGAGACATAAAGAACCAGCACAACAGGCCCAGTGAGACTAGGGATGCACCTATCAGATATTAGGATCGGATATGTGTCCCTATATTAACAACGACCCCTTTTGGTCTCACTGACTTAATATTTCAGAATTACTTATTTTAGTGACAAATAAATAGCAATTTAATACATTCATATCTGTGTGTTAATTTGTTGTATTTTATTTTACAAACATGGTGAGGTAAACAGTTTATTTTTTTAACAATGTATCGGATCAATATTGTGTATCGATCGATAAGTTTATGTATTGGTATAGAAACTGAACAATGTTGGTGCATCATTAAATGTAACATATAGGAAACAGTGTGTCTTTGACAACTTCCCTAGTTAATAGAATATGCCTACATTGATAAATCCCCATACGTTTCACCCTGATTGGTGAATGTTTAGCCTTTCAAATGCATGCTTGAATGTGATTGGCTAATGGCAACCACAATAATTGACATGTCAAGTCTTCTGGACAGACAGTATTATAGAATAGGCTAAAGACGCAGTATGTAAAATTGCAGCTTGACTGGCTGTATGGTTTCTGAGAAACAGTTACGTACCACTGACCTCACCCTGCTCTGCTCACTGAGAGACAGGTAATCAGTCACACAAGTCATGTCAGACTTACTATTCAAACGTGCTGTATGTAGCTGTTACTTAATATCTGTCCGTGTCTCTTTGGATTAGGACAGAGTCATCACCACAGGCCCTCTCCTGCATTTTATCCACCGACTTGATGATCTGGTCTTAAAAACTGCTGAAGGTATACAAACTGTCCTCCTAGAACAGCTGCAGCTTTGCTTGGTCTGCCACTCAGAAGATCCAAATTTCATCAAGATGTCTGATGTAAGCCTGTACCTTTTTGTGATGTAAAACTGTGGTGCATGTATAGATTTTAACATGTATTTGTGATGCAATAAGCTGTTTTATTAATTGCTTAAACTATAGAGGAGCATTATTGGGCTAATGAGCATTATGAGCTAAATAGTTTAATTGTCACTTTAACAGGTAAGGACACCAGTTTCTCTCAGAGTTAGCTTAAGTTTTACCTATAAAAAAGGTAACTTTGATTAAAAACAAAATAATAATACTGTCTTGCAGACATCTGATTGATGTCATTTATGGCTGATTTACCGTTACAGTAACTTGATCACAATATTCTGCAAAATAAAATGTAGTAGTTTACTATAGCTCCACTGAATATTGGTTTTGTTTGTTGGTTTTATTTGGTTTCCTAAGAGGAATCTGTAACAGGAACAGGTCATTGTAATTTTATGTGTTACCCAGGTTTTAAATGTTCAGAACATTAAAATCAGATGCAAAGCAAAAAACAATAAATAAATAAAAGCATATAATATATAAAGCAAATAATACAACGTGAATAAACTGCTCAAAACAGCCATTAAAGCAGATAGAAAATGACTTACTGATAAGTAAGGTAAATAAAACGAGCCTTAAATGACAGCCAATAGCTTGTTGCCAAGACTGGTCTGCGTCAGAGACGGCCAATCAGCGCTCAGGGGGGCGTTACCTCGGCTCCTCCGCTAGAGACGTGCTGTGGATCAGAAAAAAGGTGAGAACGGCGGAGTGAAACACGATGGAAAGTTTTATTAAACTTTGTTTCATAAAATCGCTCATAAAGGTGAACGTTGAGAAGTACGACTGAAATGACGATTTGGATTTAGTCTGCATTTGATTTTGTGAGTGTAATAGGTGAAGCTTTTGGTGCAAATAGTTCAAAAGATTAAAAAGAAAAGCCTGTAGAGTTGAGGCTAACATGCTTAGGGGTCAAGGGGTCATGAGCGAGTGGGCAGTGCTGGCCACCATTTCATGCTGCTAATGAGAGTTTTATATTGAAAGAGGGAAGAAAAAATTGCTTTACTTTGTAAATGTAGTATTATGTGTATCTATTAAGGCGCTGTTTTTGGGAACAGGTCAGTTTTTTCTGGGTGTAATTTTACTCTACTCTGCAATCTGGCTGCACCTGCGTGAACACTCTGCAGCAGTAGTGGCGTGGTGGCGCTGTAAAGTAATCAGTACAGTGCACCGGGGAAGATGCCGCCAAAATTCTGCGTGCTGTGAGCTGCAGATAAAAGTCTTACCACACAGTGCGTCTCACCTGTGGAGCTGTGTCTCTAAAAGCAGCTCAGAACTCAAAGCTAACTTCAGGTTCGCCTGTATCAGGGTTGAGTGCAGAAACAGTCCTAAAGCTTCCTCTGTGAAACTGATACTGCAGCACGCACACTGTTTCCTCTCCCAAGGCCCCGTCTCAAATCAGTCCCTCTTCACTATGTAGTGCACTTTATGGGTCATATAAAAATAGCAGCATCTCCACCAAACAGAGCATGATATGTGTGATCAAGTCATTTCTACTCAGCAGTCGGTTCTACAATTTCCTATTTAGGCTCTCAGAATCATCAGAGACACTTTTCACCTCAAAAGGCACTTGGTGGTCAGTTTGAAGACACTAACCTGTGTGCTGTCCACACCAAAAGAATCACCCTTCTGCTTAAACACCTCCAGCTGGTCGGCAGAGAGCGCACAAACCAGGGCAGTGACTTTTACTTTTTATTTGATTTTGATAGTTAAATCACTTAGGAGCTCGCTGAAGTAATGCTAATGTACCAACAGCTGTGCTAGCTAGCTAGGTTAGCAAGTGCTGCTTTCTCAATAAAGCTGTACAGGAAGATCATGGTCATCTTAGCTCCTTTTATTTGAAACAGATTTAGAAGGCATATTAATAATAGAAGCACTTTATAATTGTGTAATTGCATACTGTAGTTCATCTGTTTCTCTGCATACTTTCACCCTGTTCTTCAGTGGTGAGGACCACCACAGAGCAGGTATTCTGTGGGAGGTGAGCTTTTTATAGCACTGCAGTGTTAAATGTCTGGACGAGTCCAGAACAAATGTGTAAACTGCTCGTTTGGAGCGATAAAAGCAACATTCCTGCAACATCCTCAAATCTGAATGTCCAGATCACTTTTCAGAGGTTTTGATGGCCGATTCTAAAGTCGTGATGAGCGGCAAGTTAGCATGGTGACATTCGTCAAAGTGGTACGTGCCAGTGGATGGCATTTTCGGATGGTGCAGTGGCCACTTCCTAGTGCCAGATGCTGATTAGGAACTGAACCCCCTTTCAAAATGTGCCTGAGCTCTTTACCTACTGGATAGGCTTGACTTTGGGCCCAAGTTATCTTACTAAACTGAGAAATCCTGCTTTGTGAAATGCCCCCCAGGAGTGGCTAAATGTTTACATAAGATACAACTGATTTTGTTAGATGAACAGAATTACTGACACATTTGATTCATTTTGTTGCTCTTGGCGTGCAGGTATCCCACCAATGCAGAGTAATAATTTTATTCTTTTATTATTGTTGATCACAGAAGAGTAGTTGGTGTAATATTGGTGGGGACATTTGAGTAATTCTCTTGTTTTGGTTGAGACTGAGAACTTGTGTCTTTGCTAAAGGAATGCATTGTTGGAGAGGATGCTACGCCTGAGGCCCACGTTAAGGTGTTGCGTGAAAAGTACAGGACGACACAACCTGATTTAATGATCGTGAAGGACCACATGAAGACTTTTGCATTGGCAGCATGGAGAAAGGGGTTTGGCCATTGAAAATGTATACTTGTGTCTTTAATAGTCTATTATAAGATATTTTTGGCTATTCAAGGTTTTTACTCTTCACTACTGCCTTCATCACTACACTTTATTGCAACTATATAATGAAACTTTCGTGTATTTTCTGCTTTTATCTTACAGTTGTATGATGAGTTCAATGCCATCCATCCTTTAATGGTGTACGTTTGTCACTGCTTCACCTGAAACAATGCTGGGAGTTTAGCTCTAAAGGCCTCCTAGGTGATCTTCAAGAGATGCTCGTCAAAAGTGTAAGCACACAATTTTTTTATCTTTACCAGCAGACCTACAGACCTACTCTTAATTTCATTGATACTCTCAGACATGTACAGTTTCAGGAAAAGGTGCTTCAGTGTGTATCTAATATTACACTAAATGATGTTTAGTATTCCCCTGATGTTTGTGTAATGGGCCATCTGCATAGTAAAGTGATTTCATTGTGGAAGATCTTACTTACTAAACTTGGACACTCTGTGGGTTCTGTGTAGTAAAATGTTGCTTCTGGTTTCTGGTGGGTGCTTTTCTTTTTAATAAGGCTTAATTTTCTCTGGAGTATAAATGTAACCATTTGATATGGATTCTTTGAGTATGGCATACATTTAGCCATGTTAGGATGATTTTTTTTTTTTAGCTGGTATAATAAAACCTTTTTTGCTTTATTTCATTGTTTTGTTTGCTGTGAGTGCCACATTTGAATAGTATTGAGTCTAATTGTTTTTATTTGTACTGCAACTCTCTTCTGGCTGGTCTCCCTCTGCGCACCATCAGGCCCCTGCAGCTCATCTAGAATGCAGCGGCACGGGTCGTCTTCAATGTCCCTAAATTCAGCCATGTCACTCCACTGCTGCGTTCTCTCCACTGGCTTCCTGTAGCTGCCCGCATCAGATTCAAAACCCTGACGCTGGCCTACAAAGCCAAGACTGGACCAGCCCCTCCGTACTTGATGGCAATGGTCAAAAGCCGGTCTGCACCAAGAGCCCTTCAAGCTTCAAGTACGGCTCGGCTCGACCCGCCATCCCTCAAAATCCGCGGAAGACAAGCGTCCAGACTTTTTTCTGTCCTGGCACCAAAGTGGTGGAACGAGCTTCCCCTGGGTGTCCGAACGGCCGAGTCGCTCGCTGTCTTCAAACGCAGACTGAAGACCCACCTCTTCAGAGAGTACTTGGGCGAATAGAGTACTATGGTCGCCTTATTGTATTGTGTTTAGTAATGTCTAAGCTTAGAGGTATCTTTGAATTATTAGTCTATTCTAACTAGCTAAGGTTTCTTTCTTGGGTAAATAGCAAAGCACTTTGTAAGTCGCTCTGGATAAGAGCGTCTGCTAAATGCCGTAAATGTAAATGTAAATGTAACAGTCTAACAGTGGATTAGGGCTGCCCGTGGTGATTGTGTGGCTTTAAGCAGATGTGAAGGACGATTCACCACAAGAATACAGCCAAACACTTTCAGGTAAGTTCCAGTGGTATGTAATGTTGAATTTGTGTAGAAATCAAAAGAGAGTACACGCAACAAAAACAAAAAATAGACGAGCTAGATAGTACACTCTTTGTACAACAAGGCCTCAGCTGCCTTAATCTGAGGGCTGCAAAGCCTCACGCACGTCTACTATTGCTTCAGCCTACTCCGTGCAAGCTGAACCCCCTTATTGCCTCCTACACAGCCCTTTTAAGATGTATGCTGAAATTGATCCAACTCGCACAAAACATTAAAGTATGAGAAGTCAGTAAAAGAATAACCGTAAAGTTAAGCTAGCTGTAATCAAGGAAACACCTGCATTTAGTTCTCCTTCCATTAAAGCAAGATTATACAAATTTAGGCTTTGGTGATAATGATTTAGTACCACAGTGAAGTTGTAAAGTAAACCAGAAATAAACCCATATAAATAAGCAAACAAGAGCATGTCATCATTATTATGGCTTAGTACTAAAGTAAAGCAGATGATTGCATGACAGAACAGCACTGACCACAGAATACCTCAAAATGGCCGTTAACTCTTCATCTAAGGTGTGTTTTGAGTTGAATTTAGTAAAAACAAGTCTTTCTGAATGTGTGTTTACACACATTTGATGGGACAGTGCAACACTGCTGAAAGTTAATCCTGCTTTTCTGAACACTATTTAATGTTTGTGTTTTATCATGTGCTGATCATTATAACAGTGAGGCACACAGGAACTTTCACTGTCACTATGGCTAATTTACACTTTGCCATTTAGGCCAGTAAGATGCTTTAAAGAAGTATTTTGTAGACATATGTATATGTGTGTCTGCAGGTGTGGAGGTCCATGGTATAACATGTGAATTTGCACAACCAGTTCTACTCAGCGCTCAACCACGACTGATCGTCTTGTTCAGCAGTGGCACTTCGAGAGATGCCTGGGACTTACGATCGCCAAGTATGGGATTTACTGCCATTTTTACTGCCAATATTGAACATGTTTGTGTGGATGTTTCAGAGTATTGCAGCACAAAAACAAAGTAGTAAGCTGACTTAAAATAGAGCAACTCCAACAAAGGTGCAGAGTTAAATTGAGAGGAACATAAGTTGATGCAGTAGATTAAAATGTTTGTGCATGTATCATTGTTGGGAAGGCCTAGCCTGCAGTGAAGTGCCAGAATAGTGACTGGAATGGGCGTCACTGTCTTGTTGGATGCACATGTGCATAAATCTTCCATAAATGTACACTGACCAGCCATTTCTTTTCACCACTGTGTTTGATCCAGTTGTACCAGAGAGTTGCACGGCCCCTAACTTTTTATCTCTAGGGGTCAACCTAACCAAACACAAAAGAGCCTGTCACTATCAAAAGTCTTCAACCTTGATTGTGGTTAAAGCATAGTTACAGCACAGTGCTCATGTGTCTGAGACTCGTGAATTAATTAGGCAGTTGAGAATGTTGGCAGTCCCAAAAACTTGGCCCTGCCATCTATGGATGCTTAAAGATGCTTCCTCTCCACCTGCGCTGAGATGCCTTCAAGACCTGCAATGCAAAACCCACTGGTGTGAAAATATCAATTATTATAGTGCAAGCAAGTAATAAATTAAATAAACTTGATGTGTATTCCAGGATTTCACATAATTGTGTTATATCTGACAACTGTGTTAAGATATACTTTTAAATTACGAAACAGTATGATCAATATTTTGATTATCATATAGTTTTGAATTTCAACTTGTCAGATTCTCTTCTGTCCACAGGTCTTGATTATTCAGGAGTGGCTACGAAATGTATTAATGAGGCTCTGACCAACCTCATCCACAGTTCTTGTTGAGTCCACTTTTTCACACTTCTTGTGATACCACTTACAGTGCCCATTGCAATCACCTGCCCAGATTTTTTCCTGTCCACAGCCCTCTATGATTCTGAAGTGGCTATGAAGTTCATTAATGAGGCGATCACCATCTTCATTCACAGATCTTGGTGAGTCCACTTCATCACACTTGTTTTATGCTGTTTACAGAGCCCATGACATAGTTTGTCCAAAGTAGCTTATTTACACAGCCCTCAATGATTCAACTTCATTAATGAGGCTGTTACCAACCTCATTCACAGTTTTTGGTCCACTTGGTCCACTTGGTCCACTTTATCACGTTC
Source organism: Salminus brasiliensis (assembly GCF_030463535.1). Lineage (NCBI taxonomy): Eukaryota > Metazoa > Chordata > Actinopteri > Characiformes > Bryconidae > Salminus > Salminus brasiliensis. The sequence goes on along the minus strand of NC_132883.1, from coordinate 22,828,688 downwards.
CATTTCCTTTCATTTATGGTACCATTTACAATTGAGTGGACTGATGCTCTTGTGTGCTCTAGATATTTTGGAAATTGCTAAACCACTTTATCCACAGTTGTTGGTGAGTCCACTTCATCACAGTCCCTGATGGACTGCTTACAGTGCCCATTACAATCGACTGCCCAGATTCTCTTTTGTCCACAGCCCTTTTTGATTCAGAAGTGGCTACGAACTTCATATATGAGGCTTTCGCCAACATCGTCCACTGTTCTTGGTACAATCGCCTGCCCAGATTCTCTTCTGTCCACAGTGTTACTGTTACATTCAAGACATAGGTGATCCTGTGATCCAGTATTGCATATTTGATACTGTTAGTGCTGCCATCTGGTGGCCTGTTTCTTGTTGTTTTTGTTTTTCTCTCTCTCCCTCTCCTGGTGAAACAACTGATTGGAAACAGCTGATCTCAATGCGTGTGCTGGTTGGCTGCAGTGTCTGAGCTTTGTCATTGAAATGGTGCCATTGGCGTTTATCTAGTCGCCCGTGGCGTTCTCACCATGTGGCCAAAGGTGGTTGTGATTGAGGCTGTTCAAGATATATAACATGACAATTCACAGTTTGATGTATGTGGATCTATTGTAGCCTACTGTTTTCTGTGTCATTATGTACTTGTTGATGTCCAAGTGGTTTAATCATAGTCATGTTTGTAGTGGTGAGTGCCATTTACTATTTTAATTTCATTTATTATTTTTCATTTATTATTCTCTTGCTTCATGTTGGGGAGGCAGGTAAGGCCATTGTATTTTGTTTTATTATTTTTTAGTTAGGTTAGTTAGTAAGGAGGGATGTCATGTGTGTCTGTAATTTTGGCCTTTGCTCACCCTGATGCTATATGATGTTGACTGTGGTCTTGATATGTTTGCCTATAATACTACATTTTCATTTGAGCATTAAATCTGTTTCTTTATGGTTTGTTTATCTCCTCAAGCCCTAAACTAGTTTTTTTTATGAAATGGTTTAATAAACTGGGCTGTAAGATTACTCAAAAATTGACTAACTTTACAAGACTTTAACAAAGCAAAACTTCACCAAAAGTGAAGTAGAAAAGAAAAACATAGGCCAGAGTTATAAGAACTGCTTTTTATTGGAATTTAAAAACCTGAATGTTCTTATACGACTGAAGACGTGTCGAGGTTCTTCTGTTCCCTGTATGCTCTGTGACTAATTTGCTGAACAAGTAGATCTATCTGAGATGTTTCCAAGCTGTTTTAAGCCTGCGTCTGAGATGAACACTGTATGTGAACTTTTACATTCTGAATTTTTAGTTGAAAGTAAGTCAGAAGATGCTGAAAATGATTTCACATCAAAACTGAATTTTATTAAAGAGGCTTTGATGGAGGAACAAAGTTGGGATCAATCTCTTGATAACTGTAGACTAACTGCTGTAACAGAAGAAAGTAATGCCCCATCATGCAGTTATGTATTTTCAGCAAGATGTACATGTACTTAGCATGTACTTAGCTTAGCCCCCTGACAGTGTGTTCTCTGGTCATCTGGGTATACAGAAAACACATCAGCAGATCATGTGTTTTTTCTTTTGGCCTGGTCCTAAAGCTGATGCTGTGTTATGTTGAGTTACGGGAAAACCCAATCAGGTTATTCCATCCACATCACTTCATCCAATCCTAGCATTATGAGCACCATTTCAACGTGTGTAGGGCAGCTGCCCTGGCCACTGATCAAATCCTTCTACTTTTGTGTTACCCCTTGACCAGCTACCTAAACAAATGCTCATGCTTCATTACAGTAACAAGGCTGTGATGGCTGTCTTAAGTATGTTGCGAGAAGGTTACAAAGTATGTTCAGGTTTTTCGCTGCTGCTGCTGCACCTGCATCATTATCCTCTATTTTATTTGTTCCAGACATGAGGAGCTCCTCCCTTACTGTTCCACATTGCATTGTGGTATAATGTAAAAAAGTGTCCATTGAGTATACACCAAAAATTAGCTGTGCGCTAATCCGTATACGTTCGGCACCATTTAAGGTGGCTTCCAGTAAGAAGCTGGAGAATAACTCCAGCCTTGTTGGTGCAGCCGTTTCTTTACGGCATCATAAATCAGCACATTTTACAGTTGTAAAATACATCCAGATAGATCCGGGAACTAATTTTACTGAAGTTCTGAAATTGTTAGCAATTGATCATCACATGTCCAGTGCATATCACCCCGAATCTCAGGGTTCTCTAGAATGTTTTCAACAACCTCAGTGCTTCGTACCTACTGTCTTTAGGTAGATAAAGAATGTGATGATGGCATCCTGGTCTTATTGTTTGCCATTTGTGAAAGTGATCAGGATTCCATTGGGTTTAGCCATTCACAGCTGAATTGTGAATTTCACTTTGGAGATAAAAGACTTGTACGTACCAGGTTCTGCCCTGTGTGCAGAGTTTTCAGGAAGATTGTGTTGATGGAGGTGGATCTGCTAATAGGGTTTTGCTAAGTTCTCCCCTACTGCTTCTGAAGTATCTGCTTTTGTCACACCAGATCTCTTTCTACAGTATTCCGTAATGCCATTTGGGTTACAAAAGGTAATAGCTAATGTAAACAATTGTGAAGCATGTCTGGATGTCGTTGTGATGTCTAGATGTCTATCAGAGTTGGAATGAACATTTGGCAATCCTCTGAAATGTGTTTAAGCGCTTTCTGAAAGTTTCCCTCACACTTAATCTCACTAAATGTGAGTCTGGGAAAGCTAGAGTATCCTAGGTTTGTAAGAAGGTGGGCCAAGGTGAAGTGCGCCCTCTTGAGGCTAAGATACCAACCCTGCAGTTGTGCTTTTGTAGAACCCCTGTTCTAATGACTCCTGACTACACTCAATTCTTCAAGCTGTAAGCTGGGGCTGGAGCTGTCCTCCTTAAAGAAGACTCGAGGTGTTGACCATCCAGTTTATTTTTCATAAAAATTGAAGGAACATCAGATCATGTATAGAACCACTGAGAAGGAAGCTTAGCACTCTTATTAGCTTTTCAACACTTTATGTGGGGTCGAGTGTTTTGGCAGTAGTGCTCTATATATACCACAATATCAGCTGAAGACTGATGAGATGGTTCATGATTGTTCAAGGTTTTAATGTTCAGAATAAGAAAGATTGTGAAAATGTAGTTGCTGATGCGTTGTCTAGGCAGTAGTGTGAGGGTGTTATGACCCTGGGGAGTGTAGAAGAGAGCCTCGTTGGTGCAGCCGTGTTTGTTTACAGCGTCAGAAAGACGAAGCAGTTTAGGAACACAGAGTCCTAATCTGACGTCAGTCCAATTATTCCATTCCACCTTAAATGGTGCAGCAGTTTCAGTCAAAAGTATTCACCCCCCCATCTACTACTAAACATAACAAGTGCTTTCTCCAAATTCAATAATGCTAAATTGCAATGAGGGGTGTGAATAATTTGGACTGCAACTGTACAGCACCAGAATGGAACAGGTGGAGCATAATTGGGATGAGATGCCGATTTCAGTAGGGCATCAATCTTAGTGTGCTTCTCTATCCTTCTTCCACTTAAACACAACTCTAATAATAAACATATGATGCTTTAAATACAAAAACAGAAAATTATATTATTTATATTCAGCCCGTAGTTCAAAACTACTTCCAACCAAACACCACTGTCTGACTCACTGTTGTCTTTTCCTAGTTAATAGATGTAGATCTGCACTCTTAGCTCCTTCAGTGGAGTTTTTTTCAACCATTTCAGCCCAAAAAAAAAAAAAAAAAAAAGCTTCTAAGCTTTTCAGTCCCTGAGATCAGTACTGGAGGACTTGTGTCCCATCTGCTGAATTAAGAAAACAAATGGTAAATGTGGCATCAATCTATACAAAATGAAAATGTGAACGAGTTAGACAGTCATGCAGTGAGGTGAAGATGAATCAATGTGAGGACCAGCGGGCAGGAGGGTAGTGTTTTCTTCTTATCTTTTTTTATATCTTTGTCTTCTTTCTTCTTTGTCTTTGTAATTTTCTTTTTTCTTGTTTTCTTCTTTTGGTCGTCCTCCATTTACGCTCTAGTTTCTGCACTGTTTTTAGTTTTTGCCTTGTCATTTTACTTTTAAACAGTGCTTCTTTGTCTAAGGTTGATTGAAGGGTATTTTCTAGGTCGTTTGTTAATTTAACTAGCTCCGTTTGGAGTCATTGGGGTTATCGTGCGCTTTAGACAGTGTTACGGGGACAAATGAACATTTTGCCTAAGATGTATCTCAAAGGAGATTAGATAATGGTCTGATATTACTGAGCTTTGAGGTACAATATTTAGATGATCAATTATAACACCCAGGGTCAGGACTAAATCTAGGGTATGGTTACAGTAATGTGTGGGTCCAGTCACATTTTTTGTGATGCCGACAGAATCTAAGATTGATACAAACGCCTTTGTTAATGGATCATCTGCTTTTTCAAAATGAATATTAAAGTCTTCTACTATTATAACTTTGTCACTGCACACTGACAAGTCTGCAGCAAAATCACAAAATGATTAAAAAAATTCAGAATATGACCCTGGAGGCCTATAAATATTAATTTAGTCTGAATGCATTTTTATTTGTGGCTGGATTTGATTTATTAATGTAGAAAATCTCAAAAGAAGTGAAAGTGTTAGTGTTTTTGAATAATATCTAGTGTATTCTGGTAGATTATGCATACTCCACCTCCTGTGCCTGATAATCTAGGGCTATGTACATATTTATAACCTGCGGTGGTGGCTTCATTTACTGCTATACATTGATCAGGTTTCAGTGTGGCAGAAAATGTCTAGTTTCTAATTAATTTATTAAAACAAGCAGATTTAGATATTCTATGTTTGGCTTTAATTTGGGGCACAGACAGTCTCAAAGCAGCTCGCAGACGGTTTAGCGTGTGTCTGCGGCCTGGTCCCGGCTTTGGATTGTCAGCAGCCTTTTACACTACTCGACTAACTAGCAGACTATGCGTTATGCTGCACGAAAATAGGGCAGCACCCTCCTGCGTGGGGTGGACGCCATCCCTACCTAAAAAACAGGCTTGCCCTCAAACTTTAATCAATTATCTGTGCTATATAGCACTGTGATTCGGCTGTAAGACTCAGCGGCGCGCCTCATTGGAATGGGGCCAAAGCAAATTACGGCAATAAAGTTGCCGGTGAGTGGAAGCATAAGGTAGGTGTTTCTAATAAAGTGACCATAACCTAAAGCTACCTTACACTCAGCAAAAGTCCATTCTCTATCAGCAGAGAAACCTTTGGATGAAAAGTACTGAGCTATCTTTTGCTCATTAATATGTTTCTTCACTATGCCATTGATTACCTTTTCAAAATCAGAATCAGTCCACTGAGGCATTTCAGTCTCTCCCTTAGCTAAGGTGCTGCTTTTATAGTTAAGAGGCTTCCATGAGTATGATGGCCTTTTCTTGACATGGTGAGGAAACAGGAGAACAAAACCAAGTTTTCTTCTTATTAACTAAACTACAGAAGAACAAAAACACAACTCCGTTCAGAGAGGATTACTGTTACAAACGTTACGTTTAACAGTAACAAAACAAACTTCTCTCCTTTAGAGAGGATAACAGCCACAAAACACTAGGTTTTTATCAGTGACAAACAGATAACTTCTCTTCTTTCAGAGAGGCTAACAATTACTGACTCCTCTGTCTTAGGAAACCAGAATTTCTCTCAGATTCGAAATGATGTTTACTCACCAAGAAGGTTTTAGTAGGCCATCCGGGTCACAACACCACATTGTTAGAAATCCGGCATACAGGACACAGATTCAGGAGTCAGGAGACTGGATCTTTAGCATTGGAGTTTATTCACATGCAGACAGAAAATCATACACTGGCACAGCTTAGTTGATCACGGTCAGTCTAGTCTAGTCCGACCATGTCTAGTCCGAACCAATCCAGTCTAAGACAAAATTCAGTCCAAAACTGAATTCAGTCTAAAACAGAATCCAGTCTGATTAGGGGTATTTTGAGAGGGCCTTATATATATTGGAAATTGTGGGAGGGGAAACGAAGGGTAACAAAAGGTGAGACAAAGGATTAAGATAACCATTTGATAAGTTGAAACCACATGAAAGTAATGTTAGAAAGGGCCATATTTTCTCTCAGCTGCAACTCTCAGGTCTTTGGTCTTCACCTATATAAGGCCATCAGTTGTCAGGTACATCTGGATTGTACACAAAACTGTCTGCCCTCCATTGGGTGTTGTGCCCACTTGGGCTATTCGGGGTCAGTGTGGGTGGAGGTAAAGAACTGCCGATTGGCTTTTCAATTTTGCTTTCTGTCAGCGTGATCTCACCCTTGCATGAGTATGATGCAGGACCTCTAGTGTGCACCTTAGGAGTGTCTGGTGGGTTAGGGGGTTCAGGCTGATCTTTGACCTTGAACTTGACCAAACCTTGCATCTCCATCTCCACATCAGTTTCGGTCCAGGTGGTCATGTGAAGTGGTCACTGCACTGCTGTCTGCTCTTGTCCATCTGATTCAGGGGCATATGGAGGTGGTCTCAGGTTTGAGCCGAGAATACAGCCCGGGCTTGTTTGTCTTGTCATCATGTTGTTTGCTTATCTCCATGTTGTGAAAGTTAGCTTACGAGTGATAAGAAGATAAGGGGTGATGAGAGAAATATTGGGGTAATACAAGAAGATATGGGGTGATGAGAGAAACAAAGGGGTGAAACCAGTAGAAGGATGTTACAAGAGAAATATGGAGTGTTAAGAGAAATATGGGGAGTTATAAAGAATAAATAAAGGGGTGTTAAAAGAAAAAGAAGGGGTATTAATAGAAGAAACTGGGTATTACAAGAAGGGTGAGTAATTATACAAGTGAAGAGCTAGGGTATAGTGTACACAGAAGAAAGTAAAGCGATAGCTTAAAAGGGATAGCTTGTGTGTGTGAATGTGAAGGGAATTATCGTGTGTCTCTCAGTCTGTGTGTGGATTCTGGGTGGCTATGTTCTGTTGGGGTTGAAGGGATATGTTTGGAGAGTAATTCTAAAAACTCTCCATACTGTTGTCTTTTATTGTGAGATCTTGTGCTTTGCAGGAGATCTCACAATAAGAAAAATCTCATAAAAACGAGAGGAGCTATATTTAAGTTTGTGCACAGAATCAATAAAAGCCAAATTAATTGGGGTTGTAAAAAGATAAGGGTAAAAGCTGAAAATAATTCTGTTATTGTCTCAGAAAAATGTGTGCCTTTGTGGGAGGTTTAAGGGAAGATACAGTATGGGGGCCACCGGAGAATAGAAAAACAGGAGTAAATGTTACATGTTGTATGTCTAGTCTGAGATTTAGTTTTAATGGCCAATAAAAGATAAATGGATCCATTAGATAGAGTTATGTGATAATGAGTGTAGAAAAGCAGTAGGAAATCTATGAAATAAATAGGTTTTGTAGATATGTGGGTTGGAACGAAGTATAGGAAAATTAATGAGCCCGGACTGGACGTCAGAGAGGGAGATAGGTAAAGGAACAGTTTCATAAACCACTAAAGCAGCCCATACTGGCACCAGGTCACGTGTAGTACAATAATACTGTTAATAAGTCCTGTGGTTGTTGTATGGATACTGGAATGTGGGTTTTATAGTGTAAGTCCAACCTACCAACCTGAGAAAGAGATTGACTAGGTTAAAATAGTTATACATAGAAGATGTGTTTATATCTTATGTGTAGGTAATTCTTTGTATGAATAACAAGCATTATTGTTAAGCACTGTAGGAAAGTAATCTCTGGTATTTCTGTTCTATGCTGGTATCTCTGGTATTTCTGTTCTATGCTGGCAGAAAGGGAATCTATCCACCTGTACATACTAGCATCTAAATATGTTCTGCACACATGCTTCTGGTTGAACTTTGACCACTGGAAAGGGGAGCCTCATGTATGCAAGCATACACATACACTAAGGTTTAAGGTTGGTAGAGAGTTAAATCACTTTTAAACACACATAGTTAAAGATTCTCTCACTTGATTAGCTTAAGATTAGATCTACAAGTAATCTGGTTTGATTCTCCTTTCTCTTTTATGGGATGTGAGAGGAGACAGAAAGAAGGACCTAAGGAGGGGCAGCTGGCGAGCGACGTGCCAGAAACATCACATGGACTGAGTGGAAGAAGCTGTGCTGACTTCAGATCAGGCTAGTGTGCTTATCCACAGATCACTTCCCTGTATACACCTGCATTCTAAACAAATGTGTATTCATATTTATAGTGCTATTAATTATATAATACTTGCTAACAGCGTATAAGATGCTGCATGAAGCTTGCCAACTGATTGGTCGGGCAGTGACTTTGATTACTTAAAGAGAACACACTTGGGGGTTAAACATTTTGTTGAAAGCCACAGGTAGGGAAGTATTTGGTGGTTTTTTTGTTTTTTTTTTAGTGTGTTCATACATTCTTAAGGTCTGGGCTGGTCTGAAGTTGGCAAACCTCAGTTAATTTCAACAACTCGTATAGTAACTTATAATAAACAAATAAATAAATATTGTATAATTCAAAGTAGACAGTGAAGTGGTAGTAACTTCAAAAATTTTAAAGTAATCTTTTTCACACTCAAATAACATAAAGAGGCCATTATTATGCCAACTATGGGTACAAACACTTCGAAAGGAATTACTGTTCCTGTTGATGTAGTTAAAATAATCCATTAATTAAAGGCATAACTAAGACATCAGAGAAATGACACAAGCGTTGGCCTGACATTGACCAACCTTGGCCAGTGGAGGGGACTCTTAATCCAGATGTAATTAAAGTAATGCAAGTACTTGTGGCCACGTACAAGGCTAACCAAAAGAAAGGTAAGAAGGGGGAAAAACATAAGGAGAAGAGACCGATGGAGCTTGGCATTCTCCAGTTGCTGGAATAAGAAGGGCAGAAACTGGTCAAAGCAGCAAAGGATAAGAGAGAGAGGAGTGCAGAAGAAATGGAGAGACAGATGAGAGGAATAGGAAAGCAGATGGCAGAAATTAATAAGCCATTTTCACACGTAAACCCAGTAAAGAACCCCCCACCATATGAGAAGGAATTGAAGTCTGAGAAGATCTATCCCCAGCTCCCAGTGATCACTCAAGAGGGCAAATATCACATCAGAGATGATGATGACCGAATAGTGGAAGCAGGAAAAGCAGAAACAATTATAAAAATGTATTTTCCAAAAGCAAGAAGAAAATCAACATATATGTAAACTGAAGGTGAAGTGAAGATCAGGAGGACAAAAGTTGGAGATGATGTGGATGAAAGTGCGTGGGAAGAAGCCAGAAGAGGATGTGATCCAGCAGTCACGCGGATCCTGGTGAGGGCAGAAAGGAAAGGAGACAAGACGAGAAAGTATGAGGACTCAACAGATGAGAGTTCTAATAAAATGAGTATATGAAGGTAGTGATCAAGGTAAGGAACATAGTCTTTCCACCTTAAGGGGATTCTTTCCAACAGCAGCCGGTACAAGAATGGAAGAAGAAATGTAGAGAGGCGTATAGACCAATGCCTTTCTCACGTGGACACTGCTATGACTTTAGAAAGTCAAAAATCATTGGAGAAGCAGTTGAAGGAGCTGCAGATGCAGACGAAAGAATTGAGGCTGGAAGGATCTCAGAAAGTGGATGAGAAATATGCATTGCACCCCAAAAAAGGATTGTCATGTGACAATATGTGTCCAGTGATTATCTGAGGACCGACATTAGAGTACAAGCCTTGGCAGAATACAGACATGTCTGATGTCATGGAAAAATTGCCAACTCTTCAAGATGGAGCACATCCTTGGAGTAAGAAGAGATCATGGTGGGAACAGAACCTGCTGTAGGAGATAAAGAGACTTCTTGCTATTCTCCGGGGAGTTCCAGCCATCGAAGAAATTCTGCAAAAAGCTGGATTTGATTGCTACATGGGGACAGCGGTAAATGATCCAGAACGGTTTGCTGCAATTAGAGGTCGGGTGTGGACAGCATTGAGATACATTTCCAACAAATATACATCCTGATAACATTGGGAGAACCATTGGGAGAGGAAGAAAACCCTAGAGCCTTATGTGTCAAGAACCCATCAAGGGAGAAATCACAGGGCATGACCCGGAAGCAAATCCATACAAAACAATAAATCCTTCGAGCCAAAATACAGAAAGGACTGCCGTTGTCTGTGAAAAACAAACTGGCAGAAGTCGTGGACTTAGAAGGTATGGCAAAAGGGGTTTATACAGACCACATTTCTCATCAAGTGGAGTTGTATAGGGAGAAGGAACAGGACCAAAAAGAGCGAGATCAAGAGACCCTCAGAAAACCGACCTCACATACAACTGGTGGAGAACAAGAAAAAAGAAAAAAAAAAAAATGCAAGCCCTGGTTATACCAAGCCAGCCTCCAAAAAATCAGCAAGATCAGCCTTCACAACAACTGCAGCCAAATCAGGTTCACCCTCATTGACTCAACCATCATCAGTGGTTCCAGATGTCTCCTGGCCACAGCCAGTTTTTGGTCAAGTACAGGTCTAGAGAGGACAGGGTCAAGGAATCATAGGAAGAGGAAGAAGATTTGATCCAACCTTTCAGCAATCCTTGAAGCATGCTACAACTGTGGAATGGTAGGTCACCTCGCTCGAGAGTGCAACAGACCAAGAGAAAGTTTCAGGGGAAATTACAGAGGAGGATTCAGGGTCCAATTGAGGCCATTCAGGGGACCGGTGAACCCTTATAGGGGCCTGGAACCAGGATTCTAGAGGTGTCCAGAGAATTCGAAAGGGGGTGTCAGCTGGTAGCATCAGAGCCAGAGTGATCCAACCATTGAGGTGAAAGTAAATAATTGACCATTAAAGATGATGGCAGATGGCGGAGCAGCTTTCACATGTAGCCAGCCTGAAGATGCTACACATCTCCCCATGTCTGGTCAGTGGATTCGGACAATCGGGTTTCAGGGAGTGAAACAGCTGATTCCTCTCACAGAACCAATAGAGCTCTGCTATAAAGATATGAAGATTACAATACCCATTCTGGTATCAGAACACACACCAATAGCATTGTTGGGAAGAGATGCTTTGTGCAAATTGAACTGCACAATAAAATGTACACCAGACGGATGCCTGGTGGAAGTGCCAAGTGACATTGTCCACCAACTACTGATGACGACAGAAGCCGAAGCTTCATCAGTGTTCTGGATTGGAAATCTTACTGCAGCCTTCTTGGAGCCGGCCAAGTTGTGGGAGATGTTTATTGCGGCAAACCTGCCTGATGCAGTACTGTTAAACAGTACTGTTATTCAGTATGTAGATGATCATAATTGCTGCAGATGTTGGCTGAGAAGGGGCATAAGGTCTCTCAGAAAAAGGTGCAGTACTGTCAGAAGAAGGTAGTTTATTTGGGTCAGACAATAACGCAGGGGCACAGAAGTATTTCTGACAAACAGTTGAAGCTATTCGTTATGCTCCCAAGCCCAGAACAGTCAGGGAACTGATGACATTTTTATGTATTGCAAGTTATTCTATAGAGGACTATGCCAGTTTAATAGGGCCTTTGAGGGCTATGCTAAAAGATATTGGGAATGCTAAACTCCACTGTAACTTATCCGGGACACGAGATGGCCTTTTAGCATTTGAGACGATTAAACAGAGGTTACAAGAGGCTCCAGCATTGGCGCTTCCAGATTACTCTAAGAATTCCTTATTGTATGGGTCTTGTACTTCTACTGGAGGTAAATATGCATGTGCAGTCCTCTGTCAAGCGACAGGTACAGTAACAGGTCCACAGCCTATTTCTTATTATTCTACAGCATTTTCAGGAGTTGAATTAGGGTTGCCATTATGTTATAGAGCTATGGTAGGAGTCCATTTAATGTATGAGAAAGTGTCATCCAGTAACAATTATTACCCATCATAGCCTTAGAAATCTACTGAACCATGGCAAATACACATTGACTATGTCAAGGCTGAGTTATTATTATAAGCTTCTAGAACAGGAAGATGTCACCCTAATGAGGTGTGTCACAGTGAATCCAGCTGACACCTTGCCAACTTCAGAAGATGGTGAACCCCATGATTGTGTTCAAGACGCTGAGAAATACTCAAGGCTTAGGTCAGATTTGCAAGCCCTCCCACTGCATAATGCAGACTTGGAATACTGGACTGATGGGTCTTATTATAGGAGAGGCAATACATTGTGTGCAGGTTATGCAGTAGTAAAAGCCCAAGGAGCAAACTTTGTGGTTGAGAAAGCTGCAGTAATACCACAGCCTGCTTCAGCACAACTTGATAAACTTATAGGGTTAACAGAAGCATGTTTATTGGCAGAAGGTAAGCAAGTGACTATCTATACTGATTCTGCCTATGCACATAGCGTGTGTCACCTGTTTGGTGCAATATGGAATAGGGGGTTTAAGAAAACAGGTTCTCCTATACAGCATCATGAGCAAATAATAAAATTGTTACATGCCATGATGAAGCCCAAAGAAAGTGCTATAGCTAAATGTGCAACACATAAAAGAGACATGTCAAAAGTCATTCAGGGGAATAAAGCGGCTGATGACGCTGCACAGGTAGCAGCTGATGACGCTGCACAAGGAGCAGACAAATGGGGTGAAGTCTTTTTGGTTACGCATGAGGTAGACATGGAAGACAAAATAACAATCAAGGATGTGACCTTAATGCAGGAAGCAGTTCCTGATAAAGATAAACAGTTGTGGTGAGATCGAGGGGCCACTCCAGATTCTACTGGCCTTTAGAGTAATCATGAGGGGCTGATAGTCGCATAGTCCTATGCGTGATTTAGTAGTGGACTTTGTTGACATGATTAAACCAATAGGAGGTAAGAGATTTGTTAGTCGTGGAAGACTGATTTTCGAGATGGCCAGAGGCCTGTCCAACTAAACGGAAAGATGCACATTTAGTTGCCAAGTTTCTGTGCAGAGAAGTCATAAGCAAGTGGGGACTTCCACATCGAATATCCTCAGATAATGGGAAGGAGTTTGTAGAAGTGAAATTCATTAGATTAAATAGCGTCTTAGGGCAGTGTATCATCCACAAAGTCAGGAAATTTGTGTAAAAAATTTAATGGTAAGAACCGCATTGTGAAAATCTGTCAGCACAGGTCTGAATTGGGTTGCTGCACTTCCATTGGCGTTAATGGTGTGTCGATCACGTGAGCTGTGTGATTTGCACATGACACCGCATGAGTTGGCAACAGGCAGACGAATGCCAATGCCTTGCTTGCATACAAGTGTAAAGGGTTCAAGTCTTGGCCTTTTAGAAGATGAAATGAGAGCGTATGTAACATACATGGCTAATCCACATAAGAGAATATCCATGTATGTTTCTGACAGGCAAAAGAAAGAAGAGGTGCAGGAGAGGCTGGATGAGCAAAAGAGGAGTGTGGTGCAACCTGGGGACAAGTTGTTTGTGAAGGTGTTTAAAAGAAAATGATATAACGAACGCCGTGAAGGTCCTTTTGAGGTTGTGCGCAGTCCAAGTTAAAGGGTCTCCAACGTGGTATAATTTGTCACATTGTGGTAAAGCACCAAGGGAAGAAACACCTCATGTGCATGAAAGAGATGTGGAAGGCTCAAGAGAACCAGGACGTACAGAAGGAGAGAGGCAGGAAGATCTACAGGGTCAAACTCCAAAAGAGGAGATTGTCCATGATGTGGACAATGGTGATGACTCTGTGGGCATTTCTGATGATGCCGGAAATGACTCTGCAATTAACCAATAGGAAAGAAGATTTGGGGACATTGAGTTTAGGGATGTCCCAGAAACAGCAGGAACTAGTTCAGGGGAGTGTAAAGCACTAAAAGGGTACTGAGGACACTGATTCCTCAACAGGGGGAGTCAGAGAGTCAAATAGACGTACAAGTCCAAAACCAGTACAAAAAAGGGTCAGACCTAAACGTTACGAAGACTGAGGTAGATGTGTCATTGGAGAAGATGACTTTATTAGCATCAAATGTTACTGAAGATATAAATAAAGAAGTAACTTTCTTTCGTATTACAAAGAAGAAAGTCAATACATGATAAGAAACTGAATGTTTACTTACCTGTTACACAGTTGCAGATGAAAACACAGCCAGTAAGACAGAATTCTAGATGCAGAAAACCACATACAGCTGGATATGGATAGACTCTTGAGATCATGAGGTCCTGTCAACAAGTAAGGCAAAGAAGAAAGTCAATACATGAAAAGAAACTGAATGTATACTTACCTGTTACACAGTTGCAGATGAATACACAGCCAGTAAGCCAGAGTTCCAGATTCAGACAACCATATACAGTTGATAAATAATCTCTTGGGATCATGTCCTGTGAACAAGTAAAACAAAGAAAAATGTCAATACATAAAAAGAAACTGAATGCTTACTTACCGATTACACAGTTGCAGATGAAAAAAAGCCAGTAAGCTAGAGTTCCAGATTCAGAAAACCATATACAGTTGATGTATAGTCTCTTGAGATCATGAGGTCCTGTGAACAAGTAAGACAAAGAAGAAAGTCAATACATTAAAATAAACGGAATGTATAGTTACCTGTTACGCATTTGCAGATGAATACACCGTCAGTAATCCAAAATTCCAGATGCAGACGATGGCAAAAAGTTGGAGATGGATACACTCTTAGGATCAAGAGGTCATATAAACAAGTAAGACAAATAAAGTCAATACATGAAAAGAAACTGAATGTATACTTACCTGTTACAGAGTTGCAGATTAATACACAGCCAGTAAGAAAGAATTCCAGATGCAGACAACCACATACAGCTGGACATGGATAGCCTCTTGGGATCATGAAATCCTGTCAACAAGTAAGACAAAGAAGAAAGTCAATACATGAAAAGAAACTGAAAGTATACTCACCTGTTACACAGTTGAAGATAAATAAACAGCCAATAAGAAGAAAAATCCAGATACAGACAACGGCAAACAGCTGGAGATGAACAGTCTCTTAGCATCATGAGGTCCTGTGAACAAGAAAGTCAATACATGAAAAGAAACTGAATGTTTACTTACCTGTTACACAGTTGCAGATGAATACACAGCCAGTACGACAGAGTTCCAGATGCAGACTACGGCAAAAAGTTGGAAATAGATAGTCTCTTGGTATCATGAGGGCCTGTCAACAAGTAAGACAAAGAAGAAAGTCAAAACATGAAAAGAAACTGAATGTATACTTACCTGTTACACAGTTGCAGATGAAAAAAAAGCCAGTAAGCCAGAGTTCCAGATTCAGACAACCATATACAGTTGATGTATCGTCTCTTGAGATCACGAGGTCCTGTCAACAAGTTAGACAAAGAAGAAAATCAAAATATGAAAAGAAACTGAATGTTTACTTACCTGTAACACAGTTGCAGATTAATACACAGTCAGTAAGAAAGAATTCAAGATGCAGACAACCACATACAGCTGCATATGGACAGTCTCTTGGGATCATGAAGTCCTGTGAACAAGTAAGACTAAGAAGAAAGTCAATACATGAAAAGAAACTGAATGCTTACTTACCGATTACACAGTTGCAGATGAATAGAAAGTCAGTCAGATTGAGATCCAGATGCAGACAACGGCAAACACTTGGAGATCGATAGCCTCTTGGGATCATGAAGTCCTGTCAACAAGTAAGACAAAGAAGAAAGTCAATACATGAAAAGAAACTGAATGTTTACTTACCTGTTACACAGTTGCAGATGAATACACAGCCAGTAAGAAAGACTTCCAGATGCAGACAACCACATACAGATGGACATGGATAGTGTCTTGCGATCATGAAGTCCTGTGAACAAGTAAAACAAAGAAAAAAAGTCAAATCATGAAAAGAAACTGAATGCTTACTTACCGATTACACAGTTGCGGATGAAAAAAAGCCAGTAAGCTAGAGTTCCAGATTCAGACAACTATATACAGTTGATGTATAGTCTCTTGAGATCATGAGGTCCTGTGAAAGGGACAAAATGAAAGTCAATACATGAAAAGAAGCGGAATGTATACTTACTTGTTACACAGTTGCAGACTAATACACAGCCAGTAAGAAAGACTTCCAGATGCAGACAACCACATACAGCTGGACATGAATATCTCTTGGGATCATGAAGTCCTGACAAAGAGTAAAACAAAGATGAAAATCAATATATGAAAAGAAACTGAATGTATACTTACCTGTTACACAGTTGCAGATGAAAAAAAGGCCAGTAAGCCAGAGTTCCAGATGCAGACAACCATATACAGTTGATGTAAAGTCTCTTGGGATCACGAGGTCCTGTGAACAAGTAAAACAATGAAGAAAGTTAATACATGAAAAGAAACAGAATGTTTACTTACCTGTTACACAGTTGCAGATGAATACACAGCAAGAAAGAAAGAATTCCAGATGCAGACAACATATAGCTGGACATGGACAGTCTCTTGGGATCATGAAGGCCTGTGAACAAGTAAGACAAAGAAGAAAGTCAATACATGAAAATAAACTGAATGCTTACTTACCGATTACACAGTTGTAGATGAATAGAAAATCAGTCAAATTGAGATCCAGATGCAGACAACGGCAAACACTTGGAGATCGACAGACTCTTGGGATCATGAGGTCCTGTAAACAAGACAAAAAGAAAGTCAATACATGAAAAGAAACTGAATGTATACTTACCTGTTACACAGTTGCAGGTGAATAGAAAGTCAGTCAGATTGAGATCCAGATGCACACAACGGCAAACACTTGGAGATCGATAGCCTCTTGGGATCATGAAGTCCTGTGAACAAGTAAGAAAAAGAAGAAAATTAAAATATGAAAAGAAACTGAATGTTTACTTACCTGTAACACAGTTGCAGATGATTACACAGCCAATAAGACGAAAAATCCAGATGCAGATAACTGCAAACAGCTGGAGATGAATAGTCTTTTGGGATCATGAGGTCCTGTAAACAAAAGAAACTGAATGCTTTTCTTCCGATTACACAGTTGCAGATGAATACACAGTCAGTAAGAAAGAATTCCACATGCAGACAACGGCAAACAGCTGGAGATGAATAGTCTCTTCGGATCATGAGGTCCTGTAAACAAGACAAAGAAGAAAGTCAATACATGAAAAGAAACTGAATGCTTAATTACCCGTCACACAGTTGCAGATGAATACACAGCCAATAAGACGTAAAATCCAGATGCAGACAACGGCAAACAGCTGGAGATAAATAGTCTCTTGGGATCATGAGGTCCTGTAAACAAAACAAAAAAAAGTCAATACATGAAAAGAAGCGGAATGTATACTTACCTGTTACACAGTTGCAGATGAATACACAGCCAATAAGACGAAAAATCCAGGTGCAGATGAATAGTCTCTTGAGATAATGAGGTCCTGTAAACAAGACAAAGAAGAAAGTCAATACATGAAAAGAAACTGAATGTATACTTACCTGTTACACAGTTGCAGATGAATAGAAAGTCAGTCAGATTGAGTTCCAGATGCAGACAACGGCAAACACTTGGAGATCGATAGCCTCTTGGGATCATGAAGTCCTGTGAACAAGTAAGACAAAGAAGAAAATCAAAATATGAAAAGAAACGGAATGCTTACTTACCGATTACACAGTTGCAGATGAAAACACAGCCATTAAGAAAGAATTTCAGATGCAGACAACCTCATACAGCTGGACATGGATAGCCTCTTGGGATCAAAAAGTCCTGTGAACAAGTAAGCTAAAGAAGAAAATCAAAATATGAAAAGAAATTGTATGTATACTTACCTGTAACACAGTTGCAGATGAATACACAGCCAATAAGATGTAAAATCCAGATGCAGACAACGGCAAACAGCTGGAGATAAATAGTCTCTTGGGATCATGAGGTCCTGTAAACAAAACAAAAAAAAAGTCAATACATGAAAAGAAACGGAATGTATACTTACCTGTTACACAGTTGCAGATGAATACACAGCCAGTAAGAAAGAATTCCAGATGCAGACAACCACATACAGCTGGACAACGACAATCTCTTGGGATCACGAAGTCCTGTCAACAAGTAAGACAAGGAAGAAAGTCAATACATGAAAAGAAACTAAATGTATACTTACCTGTTACAAAGTTGCAGATGAATACAAATCCAGTAAGAAAGAATTCCTGATGCAGACAACCACATCCAGCTGGACATGGAAAGTCTCTTGGGATCATGAAGTCCTGTGAATAAGTAAGACAAAGAAGAAAGTCAATACATGAAAAGAAACTGAATGTATACTTACCTGTTACACAGTTGCAGTTGAAAAAAAGCCAGTAAGCCAGAGTTCCAGATTCAGACAACCATATACAGTTGATGTATAGTTTCTTGGGATCACGAGGTCCTGTGAACAAGTAAGACAAAGAAGAAAGTCAATACATGAAAAGAAATTGAATGTATACTTACCTGTTACACAGTTGCAGATGAATAGAAAGTCAGTCAGATTGAGATCCTGATGCAGACAACGACAAACACTTGGAGATAGATAGCCTCTTGGGATCATGAAGTCCTGTGAACAAGTAAGACAAAGAAGAAAATCAAAATATGAAAAGAAACTGAATGTATACTTACCTGTAACACAGTTGCAGATGAATACACAGCCAATAAGACGTAAAATCCAGATGCAGATGAATAGTCTCTTGGGATCATGAGGTCCTGTAAACAAGACAAAGAAGAAAGTCAATACATGAAAAGAAACTGAATGTATACTTACCTGTTACACAGTTGCAGATGAATGGGAAGTAAGTTAGATTAAGTTCCAGATGCAGACAACGGCAAGCACTTGGAGATCGATAGCCTCTTGGGATCATGAAGTCCTGTCAAGAAGTAAGACAAAGAAGAAAATCAAAACATGAAAAGAAACTGAATGTATACTTACCTGTTACACAGTTGCAGATGAATACACAGTCAGTAAGAAAGAATGCCAGATGCAGACAACCACATACAGCTGGACATCGATAGTCTCTTGGGATCATGAAGTCCTGTGAACAAGTAAGACAAAGAAGAAAGTCAAAACATGAAAAGAAACTGAATGTATACTTACCTGTTACACAGTTGCAGATGAAAAAAAAGCTAGTAAGCCAGAGTTCCAGATGCAGATAACCATATACAGTTGATGTATCGTCTCTTGGGATCACGAGGTTCAGTGAACAAGTAAGACAAAGAAGAAAGTCAATACATGAAAAGAAACTGAATGCTTACTTACCGATTACACAGTTGCAGATGAATAGAAAGTCAGTCAGATTGAGATCCAGATGCAGACAACGGCAAACACTTGGAGATCGATAGCCTCTTGGGATCATTAAGTCCTGTCAACAAGTAAGACAAAGAAGAAAATCCAAATATGAAAAGAAACTGAATGTATACTTACCTGTAACACAGTTGCAGATTAATACACAGCCAATAAGATGAAAAATCAAGATGCAGACAATGGCAAGCAGCTGGAGATGAATAGTCTCTTGGGATCATGAGGTCCTGTAAACAAGTAAGACAAAGAAGAAAGTCAATACATGAAAAGAAACTGAATGCTTACTTATCGATTACACAGTTGCAGATGAAAAAAATAAAGCCAGTAAGCCAGAGTTCCAGATTCAGACAACCATATACAGTTGATTTATAGTCTCTTGGGATCACGAGGTCCTGTGAACAAGTAAGACAAAGAAGAAAGTCAATACATGAAAAGAAACTGAATGTATACTTACCTGTTACACAGTTGCAGATGAATAGGAAGCAAGTTAGATTGAGTTCCAGATGCAGACAACGGCAAGCACTTGGAGATCGATAGCCTCTTGGGATCATGAAGTCCTGTCAAGAAGTAAGACAAAGAAGAAAATCAAAACATGAAAAGAAACTGAATGTATACTTACCTGTAACACAGTTGCAGATGAGCACACAGCCAATAAGACGAAAAATCCAGATGAAGACAATGGCAAACACTTGGAGATCGATAGCCTCTTGGGATCATGAAGTCCTGTCAACAAGTAAGACAAAGAAGAAAATCAAAACATGAAAAGAAACTGAATATATACTTACCTGTTACACAGTTGCAGATGAATACACAGTCAGTTAGAAAGAATTCCAGATGCAGACAACCACATACAGCTGGACATCGATAGCCTCTTGGGATCATGAAGTCCTGTAAACAAGACAAAAAGAAAGTCAATACATGAAAAGAAACTGAATGTATACTTACCTGTTACACAGTTGCAGATGAATAGAAAGTCAGTCAGATTGAGTTCCAGATGCAGACAACGGAGGACACCTTTCGCTGTACAATGTGCACTGTACAGTGAAAAATACGTGCAGCTTACCTTACCTTGGGATCATGAGGTCCTGTAAACAAGAAAAAAAGAAAGTCAATACATGAAAAGAAACTGAATGTATACTTACCTTTTACATAGTTGCAGTTGAAAAAAATCCAGTATGCCAGAGTTCCAGATTCAGACAACCATATACAGTTGATGTATAGTCTCTTGGGATCACAAGGTTCTGTGAACAAGTAAGACAAAGAAGAAAGTCAATACATGAAAAGAAACTGAATGCTTAGTTACAGATTAATAGAATTATTTGCAGATGAATAGAAAGTCAGTCAGATTGAGTTCCAGATGCAGACAACGGCAAACACTTGGAGATCAATAGCCTCTTGGGATCATGAAGTCCTGTCAAGAAGTAAGAAAGAAGAAAATCAAAACATGAAAACAAACTGAATGCTTACTTACCGATTACACAGTTGGAGATGAATACACAGCCATTATGAAAGAATTCCAGATGCAGACAACCACATACAGCTGGACATGGACAGACTCTTGGGATCATGAAGTCCTGTGAACAAGTAAGACAAAATAGAAAGTCAATACATGAAAAGAAGCTGAATGTATACTTACCTGTTACACAGTTGCAGATGAAAAAAAGCCAGTAAGCCAGAGTTCCAGATTCAGTCAACCATATACAGTTGATGTATAGTCTCCTGGGATCATGAAGTCCTGTGAACAAGTAAGACAAAGAAAAAAGTAAATACATGAAAAGAAACTGAATGTATACTTACCTGTTATAGAGTTGCAGATGAGCACACAGCCAATAAGATGAAAAATCCAGATGAAGACAATGGCAAACACTTGGAGATCGATAGCCTCTTGGGATCATGAAGTCCTGTCAACAAGTAAGACAAAGAAGAAAATCAAAACATGAAAAGAAACTGAATGTATACTTACCTGTTACACAGTTGCAGATGAATACACAGTCAGTTAGAAAGAATTCCAGATGCAGACAACCACATACAGCTGGACATCGATAGCCTCTTGGGATCATGAAGTCCTGTAAACAAGACAAAAAGAAAGTCAATACATGAAAAGAAACTGAATGTATACTTACCTGTTACAGAGTTGCAGATTAATACACAGCCAGAAAGAAAGAATTCCAGATGCAGACAACCACATACAGCTGGACATGGATAGCCTCTTGGGATCATGAAATCCTGTCAACAAGTAAGACAAAGAACAAAATCAAAATATGAAAAGAAACTGAATGTATACTTACCTGTTACACAGTTGCAGATGAATACACAGTCAGTAAGAAAGAATTCCAGATGCAGACAACCACATACAGCTGGACATCGATAGCCTCTTGGGATCATGAAGTCCTGTAAACAAGACAAAAAGAAAGTCAATACATGAAAAGAAACTGAATGTATACTTACCTGTTACACAGTTGCAGATGAATAGAAAGTCAGTCAGATTGAGTTCCAGATGCAGACAAGGGAGGACACCTTTCGCTGTACAATGTGCACTGTACAGTGAAAAATACGTGCACCTTACCTTACCTTGGGATCATGAGGTCCTGTAAACAAGATAAAAAGAAAGTCAATACATGAAAAGACACTGAATGTATACGTACCTGTTACACAATTGCAGATGAATAGGAAGTAAGTTAGATTGAGTTCCAGATGCAGACAACAGCAAGCACTTGGAGATCGATAGCCTCTTGGGATCATGAAGTCCTGTCAAGAAGTAAGACAAAGAAGAAAATCAAAACATGAAAAGAAACTGAATGTATACTTACCTGTTACACAGTTGCAGATGAATACACAGTCAGTAAGAAAGAATTCCAGATGCAGACAACCACATACAGCTGGAGATCGATAGCCTCTTGGGATCATGAGGTCCTGTAAACAAGACAAAAAGAAAGTCAATACATGAAAAGTAACTGAATTTATACTTACCTGTTACACTGTTGCAGATGAATACACAGTCAGTAAGAAAGAATTCCAGATGCAGACAACCACAAATAGCTGGACACGGACAGTCTCTTGGGATCATGAAGTCCTGTGAACAAGTGAGACAACGAAGAAAGTCAATACATGAAAAGAAACTGAATGTATACGTACCTGTTACAAAGTTGCAGATGAAAACAAAGCCAGTAAGAAAGAATTCCAGATGCAGACAACCACATCCAGCTGGACACGGATAGTCTCTTGGGATCATGAGGTCCTGTAAACAAGACAAAGAAGATAGTCAATACATGAAAAGAAACTGAATGTATACTTACCTGTTACACAGTTGCAGATGAATAGGAAGCAAGTTAGATTGAGTTCCAGATGCAGACAACGGCAAGCACTTGGAGATCGATAGCCTCTTGGGATCATGAAGTCCTGTCAAGAAGTAAGAAAGAAGAAAATCAAAACATGAAAACAAACTGAATGTATACTTACCTTTTATATAGTTGCAGTTGAAAAAAATCCAGTATGCCAGAGTTCCAGATTCAGACAACCATATACAGTTGATGTATAGTCTCTTGGGATCACAAGGTTCTGTGAACAAGTAAGACAAAGAAGAAAGTCAATACATGAAAAGAAACTGAATGCTTAGTTACAGATTAATAGAATTATTTGCAGATGAATAGAAAGTCAGTCAGATTGAGTTCCAGATGCAGACAACGGCAAACACTTGGAGATCAATAGCCTCTTGGGATCATGAAGTCCTGTCAAGAAGTAAGAAAGAAGAAAATCAAAACATGAAAACAAACTGAATGCTTACTTACCGATTACACAGTTGGAGATGAATACACAGCCATTATGAAAGAATTCCAGATGCAGACAACCACATACAGCTGGACATGGACAGACTCTTGGGATCATGAAGTCCTGTGAACAAGTAAGACAAAATAGAAAGTCAATACATGAAAAGAAGCTGAATGTATACTTACCTGTTACACAGTTGCAGATGAAAAAAAGCCAGTAAGCCAGAGTTCCAGATTCAGTCAACCATATACAGTTGATGTATAGTCTCCTGGGATCATGAAGTCCTGTGAACAAGTAAGACAAAGAAAAAAGTAAATACATGAAAAGAAACTGAATGTATACTTACCTGTTATAGAGTTGCAGATGAGCACACAGCCAATAAGATGAAAAATCCAGATGAAGACAATGGCAAACACTTGGAGATCGATAGCCTCTTGGGATCATGAAGTCCTGTCAACAAGTAAGACAAAGAAGAAAATCAAAACATGAAAAGAAACTGAATGTATACTTACCTGTAACACAGTTGCAGATTAATACAAAGCCAATAAGATAAAAAATCCAGATGCAGACAACAGCAAACAGCTGGAGATGAATACTCTCTTGAGATCATGAGGTCCTGTAAACAAGATAAAAAGAAAGTCAATACATGAAAAGACACTGAATGTATACTTACCTGTTACACAGTTGCAGATGAATACAAAGCCAATAAGACGAAAAATCCAGATGCAGATGAATAGTCTCTTGGGATAATGAGGTCCTGTAAACAAGACAAAGAAGAAAGTCAATACATGAAAAGAAACTGAATGTATACTTACCTGTTACACAGTTGCAGATGAAAAAAAGCCAGTAAGCCAGAGTTCCAGATTCAGTCAACCATTTACAGTTGATGTATAGTCTCCTGGGATCATGAAGTCCTGTGAACAAGTAAGACAAAGAAAAAAGTAAATACATGAAAAGAAACTGAATGTATACTTACCTGTAACACAGTTGCAAATGAGCACACAGCCAATAAGATGAAAAATCCAGATGAAGACAATGGCAAACACTTGGAGATCGATAGCCTCTTGGGATCATGAAGTCCTGTCAACAAGTAAGACAAAAAAGAAAATCAAAACATGAAAAGAAACTGAATGTATACTTACCTGTTACACAGTTGCAGATGAATACACAGCCATTATGAAAGAATTCCAGATGCAGACAACCACATACAGCTGGACATGGACAGACTCTTGGGATCATGAAGTCCTGTGAACAAGTAAGACAAAATAGAAAGTCAATACATGAAAAGAAACTGAATGTATACTTACCTGTTACACAGCTGCAGATGAATACACAGTCAGTAAGAAAGAATTCCAGATGCAGACAACCACATACAGCTGGACATCGATAGCCTCTTGGGATCATGAAATCCTGTCAACAAGTAAGACAAAGAACAAAATCAAAATATGAAAAGAAAGTGAATGTATACTCACCTGTTACACAGTTAAAGATAAATAAACAGCCAATAAGAAGAAAAATCCAGATACAGACAACGGCAAACAGCTGGAGATGAACAGTCTCTTGGCATCATGAGGTCCTGTGAACAAGAAAGTCAATACATGAAAAGAAACTGAATGTTTACTTACCGGTTACACAGTTGAAGATGAATACACAGCCAGTACGACAGAGTTCCAGATGCAGACTACGGCAAAAAGTTGGAAATAGATAGTCTCTTGGTATCATGAGGGCCTGTCAACAAGTAAGACAAAGAAGAAAGTCAAAAAATGAAAAGAAACTGAATGTATACTTACCTGTTACACAGTTGCAGATGAAAAAAAAGCTAGTAAGCCAGAGTTCCAGATGCAGATAACCATATACAGTTGATGTATCGTCTCTTGGGATCACGAGGTTCAGTGAACAAGTAAGACAAAGCAGAAAGTCAATACATGAAAAGAAACTGAATGTTTACTTACCTGTTACACAGTTGCAGATGAATACACAGCCAGTAAGAAAGAACTCCAGATACAGACAACCACATACAGATGGACATGGATAGTGTCTTGCGATCATGAAGTCCTGTGACCAAGTAAAACAAAAAAAAAAGTCAAATCATGAAAAGAAACTGAATGCTTACTTACCGATTACATAGTTGCAGATGAAAAAAAGCCAGTAAGCTAGAGTTCCAGATTCAGACAACCATATACAGTTGATGTATAGTCTCTTGAGATCATGAGGTCCTGTGAAAGGGACAAAATGAAAGTCAATACATGAAAAGAAATGGAATGTATACTTACCTGTTACACAGTTGCAGACTAATACACAGCCAGTAAGAAAGACTTCCAGATGCAGACAACCACATACAGCTGGACTTGAATATCTCTTGGGATCATGAAGTCCTGACAAAGAGTAAGACAAAAATGAAAATCAAAATATGAAAAGAAACTGAATGTATACTTACCTGTTACACAGTTGCAGATGAAAAAAAGGCCAGTAAGCCAGAGTTCCAGATGCAGACAACCATATACAGTTGATGTATAGTCTCTTGGGATCACGAGGTCCTGTGAACAAGTAAAACAATGAAGAAAGTTAATACATGAAAAGAAACGGAATGTTTACTTACCTGTTACACAGTTGCAGATGAATACACAGCAAGAAAGAAAGAATTCCAGATGCAGACAACATACAGCTGGACATGGACAGTCTCTTGGGATCATGAAGGCCTGTGAACAAGTAAGACAAAGAAGAAAGTCAATACATGAAAAGAAACTGAATGTATACTTACTTGTTACACAGTTGCAGATGAAAAAAAAAAAAAAAACGTAAGCCAGAGTTCCAGATTCAGACAACCATATACAGTTGATGTATAGCGTCTTGGAATCACAAAATCCCGTGAACAAGTAAGACAAAGAAGGAAGTCAATACATGAAAATAAACTGAATGCTTACTTACCGATTACACAGATGCAGATGAATAGAAAATCAGTCAGATTGAGATCCAGATGCAGAAAACGGCAAACACTTGGAGATCGACAGACTCTTGGGATCATGAGGTCCTGTAAACAAGACAAAAAGAAATTCAATACATGTAAAGAAACTGAATGTATACTTACCTGTTACACAGTTGCAGATGAATACACAGCCAATAAGACGAAAAATCCAGATGCAGACAACCACATACAGCTGGACATGGACAGTCTCTTGGGATCATGAAGTCCTGTGAACAAGTAAGACAGTGAAAATCAAAATATGAAAAGAAACTGAACGTATACTTACCTGTTACACAGTTGCAGATGAATAGAAAGACATTCAGATTGAGTTCCAGATGCAGACAACGGCAAACAGCTGGAGATGAATAGTCTTTTGGGATCATGAGGTCCTGTAAACAAGACAAAAAGAAAGTCAATACATGAAAAGAAACCGAATGTATACTTACCTGTTACACAGTTGCAGATGAATATACAGCCAATAAGACGAAAAATCCATATGCAGATGAATAGTCTCTTGGGCTCATGAGGTCCTGTAAACAAGACAAAGAAGAAAGTCAATGCAGGAAAAGAAACTGAATGCTTACTTAGCAATTACACAGTTGCAGATGAATAGAAAGTCACAGCCAGTAAGAAAGAATTCCAGATGCAGACAACCACATACAGCTGCACATGGAAAGTGTCTTGGGATCATGAAGTCCTGTCAACAAGTAAGACAAAGAAGAAAATCAAAACATGAAAAGAAACTGAATGTATACTTACCTGTTACACAGTTGCAGATGAATACACAGTCAGTAAGAAAGAATTCCAGATGCAGACAACCACATACAGCTGGACATCGATAGCCTCTTGGGATCATGAAGTCCTGTAAACAAGACAAAAAGAAAGTCAATACATGAAAAGAAACTGAACGTATACTTACCTGTTACACAGTTGCAGATGAAAAGAAACGGAATGTATACTAACCTGTAACACAGTTGCAGATTAATACAAAGCCAAAAAAAAAAAAAATCCAGATGCAGACAACAGCAACCAGCTGGAGATGAATACTCTCTTGGGATCATGACGTCCTGTCAACAAGTAAGACAAAGAAGAAAATCAAAATATGAAAAGAAATTGAATGTATACTTACCTATAACACAGTTGCAGATGAATACACAGCCAATAAAACGTAAAATCCAGATGCAGACAACGGCAAACAGCTTGAGATGAATAGTCTCTTGGGATCATGAGTCAATAAAAAAGTCAATACATGAATAGAATCGGAATGTATAGTTACCTGTTACACAGTTGCAGGTGAATAGAAAGTCAGTCAGACTGAGATCGAGATGCAGACAACGGCAAACACTTGGAGATCGATAGCCTCCTGGGATCATGAAGTCCTGTGAACAAGACAGACAAAGAAGAAAATCAAAATACGAAAAGAAACTGAATGTACACTTACCTGTTACACAGTTGCAGATGAATACACAGCAAGAAAGAAAGAATTCCAGATGCAGACAGCCACATACAGCTGGACATGGACAGATTCTTGGGATCATGAAGTACTGTGAACAAGACAAAGAAGAAAATCAAAATATGAAAAGAAACTGAATGTATACTTACCTGTTACACAGTTGCTGATAAAGAAAAGCCAGTAAGCCAGAGTTCCAGATTCAGACAACCATATACAATTGATGTATAAACTCTTGGGATCACAAGGTCCTGTGAACAAGTAAGACAAAAAAGAAAGACAATACATGAAAAGAAACTGAATGTATACTTACCTGTTACACAGTTGCAGATGAATATAAAGTCAGACAGATTGAGTTCCAGATGCAGACAACTGCAAACAGCTGGAGATGAATACTCTCTTGGGATCATGAGGTCCTGTAAACAAGATAAAAAGAAAGTCAATACATGAAAAGAAACTGAATGTATACTTACCTGTTACACTGTTGCAGATGAATACAAAGCCAATAAGATGAAAAATCCAGATGCAGATGAATATTCTCTTGGGATCATGAAGTCCTGTGAACAAGACAAAGAAGAAAATCAAAATATGAAAAGAAACTGAATGTATACTTACGTGTAACACAGTTGCAGATGAATACACACCCAATAAGACATAAAATCCAGATGCAGACAACGGCAAACAGGTGGAAATGAATAGTCTCTTGGGATCATGAGGTCCTGTAAACAAGTAAGACAAAGAAGAAAATCAAAATATGAAAAGAAACTGAATGTTTACTTACCTGTAACACAGTTGCAGATGAAAAAAATAAAGCCAGTAAGCCAGAATTCCAGATTCAGACAACCATATACAGTTGATTTATAGTCTCTTGGGATCACGAGGTACTGTGAACAAGTAAGACAAAGAAGAAAGTCAATACATGAAAAGAAACTGAATGTATACTTACCTGTAACACAGTTGCAGATGAATACACTGTCAGTAAGAAAGAATTCCAGATGCAGACAACCACATACAGCTGGACATCGATAGCCTCTTGGGATCATGAGGTCCTGTAAACAAGACAAAAAAAAAAGCCAATACATGAAAAGAAACTGAATGTATACTTACCTGTTACACAGTTGCAGTTGAAAAAAAGCCAGTAAGCCAGAGTTCCAGATTCAGACAACCATATACAGCTGGACATCGATAGCCTCTTGGGATCACGAGGTCCTGTGAACAAGGAAGACAAAGAAGAAAGTCAATACATGAAAAGAAATTGAATGTATACTTACCTGTTACAAATTTGCAGATGAATAGAAATTCAGTCAGATTGAGATCCTGATGCAGACAACGGCAAACACTTGGAGATCGATAGCCTCTTGGGATCATGAAGTCCTGTGAACAAGTAAGACAAAGAAGAAAATCAAAACATGAAAAGAAACTGAATGTATACTTACCTGTTACAAAGTTGCAGATGAATACAAATCCAGTAAGAAAGAATTCCAGATGCAGACAACCACATCCAGCTGGACATGGAAAGTCTCTTGGGATCATGAGGTCCTGTAAACAAGTCAAAGAAGAAAGTCAATACATGAAAAGAAACTAAATGTATACTTACCTGTTACACAGTTGCAGATAAATACACAGTCAGTAAGAAAGAATTCCAGTTGCAGACAACCACATACAGCTGGACATAGACAGTCTCTTGGGATAATGAAGTCCTGTGAATAAGTAAGACAAATAAGAAAGTCAATACATGAAAAAAAACTGAATGTATACCTACCTGTTACACAGTTGCAGATGAACAGAAACGGTATGTATACTTACCAGTTGCACAGTTGCAGATGAATAAAAAGTCATTCAGATTGAGTTGCAGATGCAGACAACGGCAAACACTTGGAGATCTATAGCCTCTTGGGATCATGAAGTCCTGTGAACAAGTAAGACAAAGAAGAAAGTCAAAACATGAAAAGAAACTGAATGTTTACTTACCTGTAACACAGTTGCAGATGAATACACAGCCAATAAGACGAAAAATCCAGATGCAGTTGAATAGTCTCTTGGGATCACGACGTCCTGTGAATAAGTAAGACAAAGAAGAAAGTCAATACATGAAAAGAAACGGAATGTATACTTACCTATAACACAGTTGCAGATGAATACACAGCCAATAAAATGTAAAATCCAGATGCAGACAACGGCAAACAGCTGGAGATGAATAGTCTCTTGGGATCATGAGGTCCTGTAAACAAGACAAAAAAAAAGTCAATACATGAATAGAAACGGAATGTATACCTACCTGTTACACAGTTGCAGATGAAAAGAAACGGAATGTATACTTACCTGTTACACAGTTGCAGATGAATAGAAAGTCAGTAAGAAAGAATTCCAGATGCAGACAACCACATACAGCTGGACATCGATAGCCTCTTGGGATCATGAAGTCCTGTAAACAAGACAAAAAGAAAGTCAATACATGAAAAGAAACTGAATGTATACTTACCTGTTACACAGTTGCAGATGAATAGGAAGTACGTTAGATTGAGTTCCAGATGCAGACAACGGCAAGCACTTGGAGATCGATAGCCTCTTGGGATCATGAAGTCCTGACAAGAAGTTAGACAAAGAAGAAAATCAAAACATGAAAAGAAACTGAATGTATACTTACCTGTTACAAAGTTGCAGATGAATAAAAAAAGCTAGTAAGCCAGAGTTCCAGATGCAGATAACCATATACAGTTGATGCATAGTCTCTTGGGATCATGAGGTCCTGTAAACAAGACAAAGAAGAAAGTCAATACATGAAAAGAAACTGAATGTATACTTACCTGTTACACAGTTGCAGATGAATAGGAAGTACGTTAGATTGAGTTCCAGATGCAGACAACGGCAAGCACTTGGAGATCGATAGCCTCTTGGGATCATGAAGTCCTGTCAAGAAGTAAGACAAAGAAGAAAATCAAAACATGAAAAGAAACTGAATGTATACTTACCTGTTACACAGTTGCAGATGAATACACAGTCAGTAAGAAAGAATTCCAGATGCAGACAACCACATACAGCTGGACATGGACAGTCTCTTGGGATCATGAAGTCCTGTGAACAAGTAAGAAAAAGAAGAAAGTCAAAACATGAAAAGAAACTGAATATATACTTACCTGTTGCACAGTTGCAGATGAATAGAAAGTCAGAAACGGAAGTCAAGAAACGGAAATGGAAGTCAAGAAACGGAATGTATACTTACCTGTTGCACAGTTGCAGATGAATAGAAAGTCAGTCAGATTGAGTTCCAGATGCAGACAACGGCAAACACTTGGAGATCTATAGCCTCTTGGGATCATGAAGTCCTGTAAACAAGACAAAAAAAGTCAATACATGAAGAGAAACGGAATGTATACTTACCTGTTACACAGTTGCAGATGAAAACAAAGCCAGTAAGAAAGAATTCCAGATGCAGACAACCACATCCAGCTGGACACAGATAGTCTCTTGGGATCATGAAGTCCTGTGAACAAGTAAGACAAAGAAGAAAGTCAATACATGAAAAGAAACTGAATGTATACTTACCTGTTACAAAGTTGCAGATGAAAACAAAGCCAGTAAGAAAGAATTCCAGATGCAGACAACCACATCCAGCTGGACACAGATAGTCTCTTGGGATCATGAGGTCCTGTAAAGAAGACAAAGAAGAAAGTCAATATATGAAAAGAAACTGAATGTATACTTACCTGTTACACAGTTGCAGATGAATACACAGTCAGTAAGAAAGAATTTCAGATGCAGACAACAACATACAGCTGGAGATCGATAGCCTGTTGGGATCATGAGGTCCTGTAAACAAGACAAAAAGAAAGTCAATACATGAAAAGAAACTGAATATATACTTACCTGTTGCACAGTTGCAGATGAATAGAAAGTCAGAAACGGAAGTCAAGAAACGGAAACGGAAGTCAAGAAACGGAATGTATACTTACCTATTACACAGTTGCAGTTGAAAAAAAGCCAGTAATCCAGAGTTGCAGATTCAGACAACCATATTCAGTTGATGTATAGTCTCTTGGGATCACGAGGTCCTGTGAACAAGTAAGACAAAGAAGAAAGTCAATACATGAAAAGAAACTTAATGTATACTTACCTGTTACAGAGTTGCAGTTGAATAGAAAGTCAGTCAGGTTGAGTTCCAGATGCAGACAAAGGCAAACACTTGGAGATCGATAGCCTCTTGGGATCATGAAGTCCTGTGAAGAAGTAAGACAAAGAAGAAAGTCAATACATGAAAAAAAACTGAATGTATACTTACCTGTAACACAGTTGCAGATGAATACACAGCCAATAAGACGAAAAATCCAGATGCAGATGAATAGTCTCTTGGGATCACGAGGTCCTGTGAACAAGTAAGACAAAGAAGAAAGTCAATACATGAATAGAAACGGAAGGTATACTTACCTGTTACACAGTTGCAGATGAATACACAGCCAGTAAGAAAGAGTTCCAGATGCAGACAACCACATATAGCTGGACAAGGACAGTCTCTTTGGATCATGAAGTCCTGTGAACAAGTAAGACAAAAAAAGAAAGTCAATACATGAAAAGAAACTGAATGTATACTTACCTGTTACACAGTTGCAGATGAATGCACAGTCAGTAAGAAAGAATTCCAGATGCAGACAACCACATACAGCTGGACATTGATAGCCTCTTGGGATCATGAAGTCCTGCAAACAATACAAAAAGAAAGTCAATACATGAAAAGAAACTGAATGTATACTTACCTGTTACACAGTTGCAGATGAATATAAAGTAGATTGAGTTCCAGATGCAGACAACGGCAAGTACTTGGAGATCGATAGCCTCTTGGGATCATGAAGTCCTGTGAACAAGTAAGACAAAGAAGAAAATCAAAACATGAAAAGAAACTGAGTGTATACTTACCTGTTACACAGTTGCAGATGAAAAGAAACGGAATGTATACTTACCTCTTACACTGTTGCAGATGAATACACAGTCAGTAAGAAAGAATTCCAGAGGCAGACAACCACATACAGCTAGACATGGATAGTCTCTTTGGATCATGAAATCTTGTGAACAAGTAAGACAAAGAAGAAAATCAAAATATAAAAAGAAACTGAATGTATACTTACGTGTAACACAGTTGCAGATGAATACACACCCAATAAGACGAAAAATCCAGATGCAGATGAATAGTCTCTTGGGATCACGAGGTCCTGTGAACAAGTAAGACAAAGAAGAAAGTCAATACATGAAAAAAACTGAATGTATACTTACCTATTGCACAGTTGCAGATTAATACACAGCCAATAAGACGTAAAATCCAGATGCAGACAACGGCAAACAGCTGGAGATGAATAGTCTCTTGGGATCATGAGGTCCTGTAAATAAGATAAAAAGAAAGTCAATACATGAAAAGAAACTGAATGTATACTTACCTGTTACACAGTTGCAGATGAATAGAAAGTCAGTCAGATTGAGTTCCAGATGCAGACAACGGCAAATACTTGGAGATCAATAGCCTCTTGGGATCATGAAGTCCTGTGAACAAGTAAGACAAAGAAGAAAGTCAAAACATGAAAAGAAACTGAATGTATACTTACCTGTTACACAGTTGCAGATGAATACACAGCCAATAAGACGAAAAATCCAGATGCAGTTGAATAGTCTCTTGGAATCACGAGGTCCTGTGAACAAGTAAGACAAAGAAGAAAGTAAATACATGAAAAGAAACTGAATGTATACTTACCTATTGCACAGTTGCAGATGAACACACAGTCAGTAAGAAAGAATTCCAGTTGCAGACAACCACATACAGCTGGACATGGACCGTCTCTTGGGATCCTGAAATCCTATGAATAAGTAAGACAAATAAGAAAGTCAATACATGAAAACAAACTGAATGTATACTTACCTGTTACACAGTTGCAGATGAAAAGAAACTGAATGTATACTTACCTGTAACACAGTTGCAGATTAATACAAAGCCAATAAGATAAAAAATCCAGATGCAGACAACAGCAAACAGCTGGAGATGAATACTCTCTTGGGATCATGAAGTCCTGTCAACAAGTAAGACAAAGAAGAAAACCTAAATATAAAAAGAAACTCAATGTATACTTACGTGTAACACAGTTGCAGATGAATAGAAAGTCAGTCAGATTGAGATCCAGATGCAGACAACGGCAAACAGCTGGAGATGAATAGTCTCTTGGGATCATGAAATCTTGTGAACAAGTAAGACAAAGAAGAAAATCAAAATATAAAAAGAAACTGAATGTATACTTACGTGTAACACAGTTGCAGATGAATACACACCCAATAAGATGTAAAAGCCAGATGCAGACAACGGCAAACAGCTGGAAATGAATAGTCTCTTGGGATCATGAGGTCCTGTAAACAAGTAAGACAAAGAAGAAAGTCAAAACGAAAAGAAACTGAATGTATACTTACCTGTTACACAGTTGCAGATGAATAGAAAGTCAGTCAGGTTGAGTTCCAGATGCAGACAAAGGCAAACACTTGGAGATCGATAGCCTCTTGGGATCATGAAGTCCTGTAAATAAGATAAAAAGAGAGTCAATACATGAAAAGAAACTGAATGTGTACTTACCTGTTACACAGTTGCAGATGAATAGAAAGTCAGTCAGATTGAGTTCCAGATGCAGACAACGGCAAATACTTGGAGATCAATAGCCTCTTGGGATCATGAAGTCCTGTGAACAAGTAAGACAAAGAAGAAAGTCAAAACATGAAAAGAAACTGAATGTATACTTACCTGTTACACAGTTGCAGATGAATACACAGCCAATAAGACGAAAAATCCAGATGCAGATGAATAGTCTCTTGGGATCACGAGGTCCTGTGAACAAGTAAGACAAAGAAGAAAGTCAATACATGAAAAGAAACTGAATGTATACTTACCTGTTACACAGTTGCAGATGAATACAAAGCCAGTAAGAAAGAATTCCAGATGCAGACAAACACATCCAGCTGGACATGGATAGTCTCTTGGGATCATGAAGTCCTGTCAACAAATAAGACAAAGAAGAAAATCAAAATATGAAAAGAAACTGAATGTATACTTACCTGTAACACAGTTGCAGATTAATACAAAGCCAATAAGATAAAAAATCCAGATGCAGACAACAGCAAACAGCTGGAGATGAATACTCTCTTGGGATCATGAGGTCCTGTAAACAAGATAAAAAGAAAGTCAATACATGAAAAGACACTGAATGTATACTTACCTGTTACACAGTTGCAGATGAATACAAAGCCAATAAGACGAAAAATCCAGATGCAGATGAATAGTCTCTTGGGATAATGAGGTCCTGTAAACAAGACAAAGAAGAAAGTCAATACATGAAAAGAAACTGAATGTATACTTACCTGTTACACAGTTGCAGATGAAAAAAAGCCAGTAAGCCAGAGTTCCAGATTCAGACAACCATATACAGTTGATGTATAGTCTCTTGGGATCACGAGGTCCTGTGAACAAGTAAGACAAAGAAGAAAGTCAATACATGAAAAGAAACGGAATGATTACTTACCGATTAAACAGTTGCAGATGAAAACACAGCCAATAAAACGTAAAATCCAGATGCAGACAACGGCAAACAGCTGGAGATGAATAGTCTCTTGGGATCATGAGGTCCTGTAAACAAGACAAAAAAAAGTCAATACATGAATAGAAACGGAATGTATACTTACCTGTTACACAGTTGCAGATGAATAGAATGTCAGATTGAGATCCAGATGCAGACAACGGCAAACAGCTGGAGATGAATAGTCTCTTGGGATCATGAGGTCCTGTAAACAAGACAAAAAAAAGTCAATACATGAAAAGAAACTGAATGTCTACTTACCTGTTACACAGTTGCAGAT
Source organism: Salminus brasiliensis (assembly GCF_030463535.1). NCBI lineage: Eukaryota > Metazoa > Chordata > Actinopteri > Characiformes > Bryconidae > Salminus > Salminus brasiliensis. Next base: position 22,793,446 of record NC_132883.1, on the reverse strand, counting down.
GAATACACAGTCAGTAAGAAAGAATTCAAGATGCAGACAACCATATACAGCTGGAGATCGATAGCCTCTTGGGATCATGAGGTCCTGTAAATAAGACAGAAAGAAAGTCAATACATGAAAAGAAACTGAATGTATACTTACCTGTTACACAGTTGCAGATGAAAAGAAACGGAATGTATACTTACCTGTTACACAGATGCAGATGAATACACAGTCAGTAAGAAAGAATTCCAGATGCAGACAACCACATACAGCTAGACATGGATAGTCTCTTTGGATCATGAAGTCTTGTGAACAAGTAAGACAAAGAAGAAAATCAAAATATAAAAACAAACTGAATGTGTACTTACCTGTAACACAGTTGCAGATTAATACACAGCCAATAAGATGAAAAATCCAGATGCAGACAACAGCAAACAGCTGGAGATGAATAGTCTCTTGGGATCATGAGGTCGTGTAAACAAGTATGACAAAGAAGAAAGTCAATACATGAAAAGAAACTGAATGCTTACTTACCGATTACACAGTTGCAGATGAAAAAAATAAAGCCAGTAAGCAAGAGTTCCAGATTCAGACAACCATATACAGTTGATTTATAGTCTCTTGGGATCACGAGGTACTGTCAACAAGTAAGACAAAGAAGAAAGTCAATACATGAAAAGAAGCTGAATGTATACTGACCTGTTACACAGTTGTAGATGAATACACAGCCATTAAGAAAGAATTCCAGATGCAGAAAACCACAAATAGCTGGACATGGACAGTCTCTTGGGATCATGAAGTCCTGTGAACAAGTGAGACAACGAAGAAAGTCAATACATGAAAAGAAACTGAATGTATACTTACCTGTTACACAGTTGCAGATGAGTACACAGTCAGTAAGAAAGAATTCCAGATGCAGACAACATACAGCTGGACATGGACAGACTCTTGGGATCATGAAGTCCTGTGAACAAGTAAGACAAAGAAGAAATTCAATACATGAAAAGAAACTGAATGTATACTTACCTGTTACAAAGTTGCAGATGAAAACAAAGCCAGTAAGAAAGAATTCCAGATGCAGACAACCACATCCAGCTGGACACAGATAGTCTCTTGGGATCATGAGGTCCTGTAAAGAAGACAAAGAAGAAAGTCAATATATGAAAAGAAACTGAATATATACTTACCTACTACACAGTTGCAGATGAATACAAAGCCAGTAAGAAAGAATTCCAGATGCAGACAACCACATACAGCTGGACATGGATAGTCTCTTGGGATCAGGAGGTCCTGTAAACAAGAGAAAGAAGAAAGTCAATACATGAAAAGAAAATGAATGTATACTTACCTGTTACACAGTTGCAGATGAATAGAAAGTTAGTCCGATTAAGAATCCAGATGCAGACAACGGCAAACACTTGGAGATCGATAGCCTCTTGGGGTCATGAAGTCCTGTGAACAAGTAAGAAAAAGAAGAAAGTCAAAACATGAAAAGAAAATGAATGTATACTTACCTGTTGCACAGTTGCAGATGAATAGAAAGTCAGAAACGGAAGTCAAGAAACGGAAGTCAAGAAATGGAATGTATACTTACCTGTTACACAGTTGCAGTTGAAAAAAAGCCAGTAAGCCAGAGTTGCAGATTCAGACAACCATATTCAGTTGATGTATAGTCTCTTGGGATCACGAGGTCCTGTGAACAAGTAAGACAAAGAAGAAAGTCAATACATGAAAAGAAACTGAATGTATACTTACCGATTAAACAGTTGCAGATGAAAACACAGCCAATAAGACGTGAAATCCAGATGCAGACAACGGCAAACAGCTGGAGATGAATAGTCTCTTGGGATCATGAGGTCCTGTAAATAAGACAAAAAAAAAAAAGTCAATACATGAATAGAAACGGAATGTATACTTACCTGTTACACAGTTGCAGATGAATACACAGCCAGTAAGAAAGAGTTCCAGATGCAGACAACCACATATAGCTGGACAAGGACAGTCTCTTTGGATCATGAAGTCCTGTGAACAAGTAAGACAAAAAAAGAAAGTCAATACATGAAAAGAAACTGAATGTATACTTACCTGTTACACAGTTGCAGATGAATGCACAGTCAGTAAGAAAGAATTCCAGATGCAGACAACCACATACAGCTGGACATCGATAGCCTCTTGGGATCATGAAGTCCTGTGAACAAGTAAGACAAAGAAGAAAATCAAAACATGAAAAGAAACTGAGTGTATACTTACCTGTTACACAGTTGCAGATGAAAAGAAACGGAATGTATACTTACCTGTTACACAGTTGCAGATGAATACACAGTCAGTAAGAAAGAATTCCAGAGGCAGACAACCACATACAGCTAGACATGGATAGTCTCTTTGGATCATGAAATCTTGTGAACAAGTAAGACAAAGAAGAAAATCAAAATATAAAAAGAAACTGAATGTATACTTACGTGTAACACAGTTGCAGATGAATACACACCCAATAAGACGAAAAATCCAGATGCAGATGAATAGTCTCTTGGGATCACGAGGTCCTGTGAACAAGTAAGACAAAGAAGAAAGTCAATACATGAAAAAAAACTGAATGTATACTTACCTATTGCACAGTTGCAGATTAATACACAGCCAATAAGACGTAAAATCCAGATGCAGACAACGGCAAACAGCTGGAGATGAATAGTCTCTTGGGATCATGAGGTCCTGTAAATAAGATAAAAAGAAAGTCAATACATGAAAAGAAACTGAATGTATACTTACCTGTTACACAGTTGCAGATGAATAGAAAGTCAGTCAGATTGAGTTCCAGATGCAGACAACGGCAAATACTTGGAGATCAATAGCCTCTTGGGATCATGAAGTCCTGTGAACAAGTAAGACAAAGAAGAAAGTCAAAACATGAAAAGAAACTGAATGTATACTTACCTGTTACACAGTTGCAGATGAATACACAGCCAATAAGACGAAAAATCCAGATGCAGTTGAATAGTCTCTTGGGATCACGAGGTCCTGTGAACAAGTAAGACAAAGAAGAAAGTAAATACATGAAAAGAAACTGAATGTATACTTACCTATTGCACAGTTGCAGATGAACACACAGTCAGTAAGAAAGAATTCCAGTTGCAGACAACCACATACAGCTGGACATGGACCGTCTCTTGGGATCCTGAAATCCTATGAATAAGTAAGACAAATAAGAAAGTCAATACATGAAAACAAACTGAATGTATACTTACCTGTTACACAGTTGCAGATGAAAAGAAACTGAATGTATACTTACCTGTAACACAGTTGCAGATTAATACAAAGCCAATAAGATAAAAAATCCAGATGCAGACAACAGCAAACAGCTGGAGATGAATACTCTCTTGGGATCACGAGGTCCTGTGAACAAGTAAGACAAAGAAGAAAGTCAATACATGAAAAGAAACGGCATGCTTACTTACCGATTACACAGTTGCAGATGAAAACACAGCCAATAAGACGTAAAATCCAGATGCAGACAACGGCAAACAGCTGGAGATGAGGTTCTGTAAATAAGACAAAAAAAAAAGTCAATACATGAATAGAAACGGAATGTATACTTACCTGTTACACAGTTGCAGATGAAAAAAAGCCAGTAAGCCAGAGTTCCAGATACAGACAACCATATACAGTTGATGTATAGTCTCTTGGGATCACGAGGTCCTGTGAACAAGTAAGACAAAGAAGAAAGTCAATACATGAAAAGAAACTGAATGCTTACTTACCTTTTACAAACTTGCAGATGAATACAAATCCAGTAAGAAAGAATTCCAGATGCAGACAATCACATCCAGCTGGACATGGATAGTCTCTTGGGATCATGAGGTCCTGTAAACAAGACAAAGAAGAAAGTCAATACATGAAAAGAAACTGAATGTATACTTACCTGTTACACAGTTGCAGATGAATAGAAAGTCAGTAAGAAAGAATTCCAGATGCAGAAAACCACAAATAGCTGGACATGGACAGTCTCTTGGGATCATGAAGTCCTGTGAACAAGTAAGACAAAGAAGAAATTCAATACATGAAAAGAAACTGAATGTATACTTACCTGTTACAAAGTTGCAGATGAAAACAAAGCCAGTAAGAAAGAATTCCAGATGCAGACAACCACATCCAGCTGGACACAGATAGTCTCTTGGGATCATGAGGTCCTGTAAAGAAGACAAAGAAGAAAGTCAATATATGAAAAGAAACTGAATGTATACTTACCTGTTACACAGTTGCAGATGAATACACAGTCAGTAAGAAAGAGTTCCAGATGCAGACAACCACATCCAGCTGGACACAGATTGTCTCTTGGGATCATGAGGTCCTGTAAAGAAGACAAAGAAGAAAGTCAATATATGAAAAGAAATTGAATGTATACTTACCTGTAACACAGTTGCAGATGAAAAGAAACGGAATGTATACTTACCTGTTACACAGTTGCAGATGAAAACAAAGCCAATAAGAAAGAGTTCCAGATGCAGACAACCACATACAGCTGGACAAGGACAGTCTCTTGGGATCATGAAGTCCTGTCAAGAAGTAAGACAAAGAAGAAAATCAAAACATGAAAAGAAACTGAATGTATACTTACCTGATACACAGTTGCAGATGAATACACAGTCAGTAAGAAAGAGTTCCAGATGCAGACAACCACATACAGCTGGACAAGGACAGTCTCTTGGGATCATGAAGTCCTGTCAAGAAGTAAGACAAAGAAGAAAGTCAAAACATGAAAAGAAACTGAATGTATACTTACCTGTTGCACAGTTGCAGATGAATAGAAAGTCAGAAACGGAAGTCAAGAAACGGAAACGGAAGTCAAGAAACGGAATGTATACTTACCTGTTGCACAGTTGCAGATGAATAGAAAGTCAGAAACGGAAGTCAAGAAACTTAAACGGAAGTCAAGAAACGGAATGTATGCTTACCTGTTACACAGTTGCAGATGAAAAGAAACGGAATGTATACTTACCTGTTACACAGTTGCAGATGAATACAAAGCCAGTAAGAAAGAATTCCAGATGCAGACAACCGCATACAGCTGGACATGGATAGTCTCTTGGGATCAGGAGGTCCTGTAAACAAGAGAAAGAAGAAAGTCAATACATTAAAAGAAAATGAATGTATACTTACCTGTTACACAGTTGCAGATGAATAGTAAGTCAGTCAGATTGAGATCCAGATGCAGACAACAGCAAACACTTGAAGATCGATAGCCTCTTGGGGTCATTAAGTCCTGTGAACAAGTAAGAAAAAGAAGAAAGTCAAAACATGAAAAGAAACTGAATGTATACTTACCTGTTGCACAGTTGCAGATGAATAGAAAGTCAGAAACGGAAGTCAAGAAACGGAATGTATACTTACCTGTTACACAGTTGCAGTTGAAAAAAAGCCAGTAAGCCAGAGTTGCAGATTCAGACAACCATATTCAGTTGATGTATAGTCTCTTGGGATCACGAGGTCCTGTGAACAAGTAAGACAAAAAAGAAAGTCAATACATGAAAAGAAACTGAATGTATACTTACCTGTGACACAGTTGCTGATGAATAGAAAGTTAGTCAGATTGAGTTCCAGATGCAGACAACGGCAAACACTTGGAGATCGATAGCCTCTTGGGGTCATGAAGTCCTGTGAACAAGTAAGAAAAAGAAGAAAGTCAAAACATGAAAAGAAACTGAATGTATACTTACCTGTTGCACAGTTGCAGATGAATAGAAAGTCAGAAACGGAAGTCAAGAAACTTAAACGGAAGTCAAGAAACGGAATGTATGCTTACCTGTTACACAGTTGCAGATGAAAAGAAACGGAATGTATACTTACCTGTTACACAGTTGCAGATGAATACACAGTCAGTAAGAAAGAATTCCAGAGGCAGACAACCACATACAGCTAGACATGGATAGTCTCTTTGGATCATGAAATCTTGTGAACAAGTAAGACAAAGAAGAAAATCAAAATATAAAAAGAAACTGAATGTATACTTACGTGTAACACAGTTGCAGATGAATACACACCCAATAAGACGAAAAATCCAGATGCAGATGAATAGTCTCTTGGGATCACGAGGTCCTGTGAACAAGTAAGACAAAGAAGAAAGTCAATACATGAAAAAAAACTGAATGTATACTTACCTATTGCACAGTTGCAGATTAATACACAGCCAATAAGACGTAAAATCCAGATGCAGACAACGGCAAACAGCTGGACATGAATAGTCTCTTGGGATCATGAGGTCCTGTAAATAAGACAAATAAGAAAGTCAATACATGAAAACAAACTGAATGTATACTTACCTGTTACACAGTTGCAGATGAAAAGAAACTGAATGTATACTTACCTGTAACACAGTTGCAGATTAATACAAAGCCAATAAGATAAAAAATCCAGATGCAGACAACAGCAAACAGCTGGAGATGAATACTCTCTTGGGATCATGAAGTCCTGTCAACAAGTAAGACAAAGAAGAAAACCTAAATATAAAAAGAAACTGAATGTATACTTACGTGTAACACATTTGCAGATGAATACACACCCAATAAGACGTAAAAGCCAGATGCAGACAACGGCAAACAGCTGGAAATGAATAGTCTCTTGGGATCATGAGGTCTTGTAAACAAGTAAGGCAAAGAAGAAAGTCAAAACGAAAAGAAACTGAATGTATACTTACCTGTTACACAGTTGCAGATGAATACACAGCCAATAAGACGAAAAATTCAGATGCAGTTGAAAAGTCTCTTGGGATCACGAGGTCCTGTGAACAAGTAAGACAAAGAAGAAAGTCAATACATGAATAGAAACGGAATGTATACTTACCTGTTACACAGTTGCAGATGAAAAAAAGCCAGTAAGCCAGAGTTCCAGATACAGACAACCATATACAGTTGATGTATAGTCTCTTGGGATCACGAGGTCCTGTGAACAAGTAAGACAAAGAAGAAAGTCAATACATGAAAAGAAACTGAATGCTTACTTACCTTTTACAAACTTGCAGATGAATACAAATCCAGTAAGAAAGAATTCCAGATGCAGACAATCACATCCAGCTGGACATGGATAGTCTCTTGGGATCATGAGGTCCTGTAAACAAGACAAAGAAGAAAGTCAATACATGAAAAGAAACTGAATGTATACTTACCTGTTACACAGTTGCAGATGAATAGAAAGTCAGTAAGATTGAGTTCCATATGCAGACAACCGCAAACACTTGGAGATCGATAACCTCTTGGGATCATGAAGTCCTGTCAACAAGTAAGACAAAGAAGAAAGTCAATACATGAAAAGAAACTGAATGTATACTTACCTGTTACACAGTTGCAGATGAATACACAGTCAGTAAGAAAGAATTCCAGATGCAGACAACCACATACAGCTGGACATCGATAGCCTCTTGGGATCATGAAGTCCTGTCAAGAAGACAACAAGAAAGTCAATATATGAAAAGAAACTGAATGTATACTTACCTGTTACACAGTTGCAAATTAAAAAAAGCCAGTAAGCCAGAGTTCCAGATTCAGACAACCATATACAGTTGATGTATAGTCTCTTGGGATCACGAGGTCCTGTGAACAAGTAAGACAAAGAAGAAAGTCAATACATGAAAAGAAACTGAATGTATACTTACCTTTTACAAACTTGCAGATGAATACAAATCCAGTAAGAAAGAATTCCAGATGCAGACAACCACATCCAGCTGGACATGGATAGTCTCTTGGGATCATGAGGTCCTGTAAACAAGACAAAGAAGAAAGTCAATACATGAAAAGAAACTTAATGTATGCTTACCTGTTACACAGTTGCAGATGAATAGAAAGTCAGTAAGATTGAGTTCCATATGCAGACAACCGCAAACACTTGGAGATCGATAACCTCTTGGGATCATGAAGTCCTGTCAACAAGTAAGACAAAGAAGAAAGTCAATACATGAAAAGAAACTGAATGTATACTTACCTGTTACACAGTTGCAGATGAATACACAGTCAGTAAGAAAGAATTCCAGATGCAGACAACCACATACAGCTAGACATGGATAGTCTCTTTGGATCATGAAATCTTGTGAACAAGTAAGAAAAAGAAGAAAATCAAAACATGAAAAGAAACGGAATGTATACTTACCTGTTACACAGTTGCAGATGAATACACAGTCAGCAAGAAAGAATTTCAGATGCAGACAACAACATACAGCTGGAGATCGATAGCCTGTTGGGATCATGAGGTCCTGTAAACAAGACAAAAAGAAAGTCAATACATGAAAAGAAACTGAATGTATACTTAACTGTTACACAGTTGCAGTTGAAAAAAAGCCAGTAAGCCAGAGTTCCAGATTCAGACAACCATATACAGTTGATGTATAGTCTCTTGGGATGATGAGGTCCTGTGAACAAGTAAGACAAAGAAGAAAGTCAATACATGAAAAGAAATTGAATGTATACTTACCTGTAACACAGTTGCAGATGAAAAGAAACCGAATGTATACTTACCTGTTACAATGTTGCAGATGAATACACAGTCAGTAAGAAAGAGTTCCAGATGCAGACAACCACATACAGCTGGACAAGGACAGTCTCTTGGGATCATGAAGTCCTGTGAACAAGTAAGACAAAGAAGAAAACCTAAATATGAAAAGAAATTGAATGTATACTTACCTATAACACAGTTGCAGATGAATACACAGCCAATAAAACGTAAAATCCAGATTGCAGACAACGGCAAACAGCTGGAGATGAATAGTCTCTTGGGATCATGAGGTCCTGTAAACAAGACAAAAAAAAGTCAATACATGAATAGAAACGGAATGTATACTTACCTGTTACACAGTTGCAGATGAATAGAAAGTCAGTCAGATTGAGATCCAGATGCAGACAACGGCAAACAGTTGGAGATGAATAGTCTCTTGGGATCATGAAATCTTGTGAACAAGTAAGACAAAGAAGAAAATCAAAATATAAAAAGAAACTGAATGTATACTTACGTGTAACACAGTTACAGATGAATACACACCCAATAAGACGTAAAAGCCAGATGCAGACAACGGCAAACAGCTGGAAATGAATAGTCTCTTGGGATCATGAGGTCCTGTAAACAAGTAAGACAAAGAAGAAAGTCAAATCGAAAAGAAACTGAATGTATACTTACCTGTTACACAGTTGCAGATGAATACACAGCCAATAAGACGAAAAATTCAGATGCAGTTGAAAAGTCTCTTGGGATCACGAGGTCCTGTGAACAAGTAAGACAAAGAAGAAAGTCAATACATGAAAAGAAACGGCATGCTTACTTACCGATTACACAGTTGCAGATGAAAACACAGCCAATAAGACGTAAAATCCAGATGCAGACAACGGCAAACAGCTGGAGATGAATAGTCTCTTGGGAACATGAGGTTCTGTAAATAAGACAAAAAAAAAAGTCAATACATGAATAGAAACGGAATGTATACTTACCTGTTACACAGTTGCAGATGAAAAAAAGCCAGTAAGCCAGAGTTCCAGATACAGACAACCATATACAGTTGATGTATAGTCTCTTGGGATCACGAGGTCCTGTGAACAAGTAAGACAAAGAAGAAAGTCAATACATGAAAAGAAACTGAATGCTTACTTACCTTTTACAAACTTGCAGATGAATACAAATCCAGTAAGAAAGAATTCCAGATGCAGACAATCACATCCAGCTGGACATGGATAGTCTCTTGGGATCATGAGGTCCTGTAAACAAGACAAAGAAGAAAGTCAATACATGAAAAGAAACTGAATGTATACTTACCTGTTACACAGTTGCAGATGAATAGAAAGTCAGTAAGATTGAGTTCCATATGCAGACAACCGCAAACACTTGGAGATCGATAACCTCTTGGGATCATGAAGTCCTGTCAACAAGTAAGACAAAGAAGAAAGTCAATACATGAAAAGAAACTGAATGTATACTTACCTGTTACACAGTTGCAGATGAATACACAGTCAGTAAGAAAGAATTCCAGATGCAGACAACCACATACAGCTGGACATCGATAGCCTTTTGGGATCATGAAGTCCTGTCAAGAAGACAACAAGAAAGTCAATATATGAAAAGAAACTGAATGTATACTTATCTGTTACACAGTTGCAAATTAAAAAAAGCCAGTAAGCCAGAGTTCCAGATTCAGACAACCATATATAGTTGATGTATAGTCTCTTGGGATCACGAGGTCCTGTGAACAAGTAAGACAAAGAAGAAAGTCAATACATGAAAAGAAACTGAATGTATACTTACCTTTTACAAACTTGCAGATGAATACAAATCCAGTAAGAAAGAATTCCAGATGCAGACAACCACATCCAGCTGGACATGGATAGTCTCTTGGGATCATGAGGTCCTGTAAACAAGACAAAGAAGAAAGTCAATACATGAAAAGAAACTGAATGTATACTTACCTGTTACACAGTTGCAGATGAATAGAAAGTCAGTAAGATTGAGTTCCATATGCAGACAACCGCAAACACTTGGAGATCGATAACCTCTTGGGATCATGAAGTCCTGTCAACAAGTAAGACAAAGAAGAAAGTCAATACATGAAAAGAAACTGAATGTATTCTTACCTGTTACACAGTTGCAGATGAATACACAGTCAGTAAGAAAGAATTCCAGATGCAGACAACCACATACAGCTAGACATGGATAGTCTGTTTGGATCATGAAATCTTGTGAACAAGTAAGACAAAGAAGAAAATCAAAACATGAAAAGAAACTGAATGTATACTTACCTCTTGCAAAGTTGCAGATGAATAGAAAGTCAGTCAAATTGAGATCCAGATGCCGACAACGGCAAACACTTGGAGATCGATAGCCTCTTGGGATCATGAAGTCCTGTCAAGAAGTAAGAAAAAGAAGAAAATCAAAACATGAAAAGAAACTGAATGTATACTTACCTGATACACAGTTGCAGATGAAAAGAAACGGAATGTATACTTACCTGTTACACAGTTGCAGATGAATACACAGTCAGCAAGAAAGAATTTCAGATGCAGACAACATACAGCTGGAGATCGATAGCCTGTTGGGATCATGAGGTCCTGTAAACAAGACAAAAAGAAAGTCAATACATGAAAAGAAACTGAATGTATACTTACCTATAACACAGTTGCAGATGAATACACAGCCAATAAAACGTAAAATCCAGATTGCTGACAACGGCAAACAGCTGGAGATGAATAGTCTCTTGGGATCATGAGGTCCTGTGAACAAGTAAGACAAAGAAAAAAGTCAATACATGAAAAGAAACTGAATGTATACTTACCTGTTACACAGTTGCAGATGAATACACAGTCAGTAAGAAAGAATTCCAGATGCAGACAACCACATCCAGCTGGACATGGATAGTCTCTTTGGATCATGAAATCTTGTGAACAAGTAAGACAAAGAAGAAAATCAAAACATGAAAAGAAACTGAATGTATACTTACCTGATACACAGTTGCAGATGAAAAGAAACGGAATGTATACTTACCTGTTACACAGTTGCAGATGAATACACAGTCAGCAAGAAAGAATTTCAGATGCAGACAACAACATACAGCTGGAGATCGATAGCCTGTTGGGATCATGAGGTCCTGTAAATAAGATAAAAAGAGAGTCAATACATGAAAAGAAACTGAATGTGTACTTACCTGTTACACAGTTGCAGATGAATAGAAAGTCAGTCAGATTGAGTTCCAGATGCAGACAACGGCAAATACTTGGAGATCAATAGCCTCTTGGGATCATGAAGTCCTGTGAACAAGTAAGACAAAGAAGAAAGTCAAAACATGAAAAGAAACTGAATGTATACTTACCTGTTACACAGTTGCAGATGAATACACAGCCAATAAGACGAAAAATCCAGATGCAGTTGAATAGTCTCTTGGGATCACGAGGTCCTGTGAACAAGTAAGACAAAGAAGAAAGTAAATACATGAAAAGAAACTGAATGTATACTTACCTATTGCACAGTTGCAGATGAACACACAGTCAGTAAGAAAGAATTCCAGTTGCAGACAACCACATACAGCTGGACATGGACCGTTTCTTGGGATCCTGAAATCCTATGAATAAGTAAGACAAATAAGAAAGTCAATACATGAAAACAAACTGAATGTATACTTACCTGTTACACAGTTGCAGATGAAAAGAAACTGAATGTATACTTACCTGTAACACAGTTGCAGATTAATACAAAGCCAATAAGATAAAAAATCCAGATGCAGACAACAGCAAACAGCTGGAGATGAATACTCTCTTGGGATCATGAAGTCCTGTCAACAAGTAAGACAAAGAAGAAAACCTAAATATGAAAAGAAATTGAATGTATACTTACCTATAACACAGTTGCAGATGAACACACAGCCAATAAAACGTAAAATCCAGATGCAGACAACGGCAAACAGCTGGAGATGAATAGTCTCTTGGGATCATGAGGTCCTGTAAACAAGACAAAAAAAAGTCAATACATGAATAGAAACGGAATGTATACTTACCTGTTACACAGTTGCAGATGAATAGAAAGTCAGTCAGATTGAGATCCAGATGCAGACAACGGCAAACAGTTGGAGATGAATAGTCTCTTGGGATCATGAAATCTTGTGAACAAGTAAGACAAAGAAGAAAATCAAAATATAAAAAGAAACTGAATGTATACTTACGTGTAACACAGTTGCAGATGAATACACACCCAATAAGACGTAAAAGCCAGATGCAGACAACGGCAAACAGCTGGAAATGAATAGTCTCTTGGGATCATGAGGTCCTGTAAACAAGTAAGACAAAGAAGAAAGTCAAATCGAAAAGAAACTGAATGTATACTTACCTGTTACACAGTTGCAGATGAATACACAGCCAATAAGACGAAAAATTCAGATGCAGTTGAAAAGTCTCTTGGGATCACGAGGTCCTGTGAACAAGTAAGACAAAGAAGAAAGTCAATACATGAAAAGAAACGGCATGCTTACTTACCGATTACACAGTTGCAGATGAAAACACAGCCAATAAGACGTAAAATCCAGATGCAGACAACGGCAAACAGCTGGAGATGAATAGTATCTTGGGAACATGAGGTTCTGTAAATAAGACAAAAAAAAAAGTCAATACATGAATAGAAACGGAATGTATACTTACCTGTTACACAGTTGCAGATGAAAAAAAGCCAGTAAGCCAGAGTTCCAGATACAGACAACCATATACAGTTGATGTATAGTCTCTTGGGATCACGAGGTCCTGTGAACAAGTAAGACAACGAAGAAAGTCAATACATGAAAAGAAACTGAATGCTTACTTACCTTTTACAAACTTGCAGATGAATACAAATCCAGTAAGAAAGAATTCCAGATGCAGACAATCACATCCAGCTGGACATGGATAGTCTCTTGGGATCATGAGGTCCTGTAAACAAGACAAAGAAGAAAGTCAATACATGAAAAGAAACTGAATGTATACTTACCTGTTACACAGTTGCAGATGAATAGAAAGTCAGTAAGATTGAGTTCCATATGCAGACAACCGCAAACACTTGGAGATCGATAACCTCTTGGGATCATGAAGTCCTGTCAACAAGTAAGACAAAGAAGAAAGTCAATACATGAAAAGAAACTGAATGTATACTTACCTGTTACACAGTTGCAGATGAATACACAGTCAGTAAGAAAGAATTCCAGATGCAGACAACCACATACAGCTGGACATCGATAGCCTTTTGGGATCATGAAGTCCTGTCAAGAAGACAACAAGAAAGTCAATATATGAAAAGAAACTGAATGTATACTTATCTGTTACACAGTTGCAAATTAAAAAAAGCCAGTAAGCCAGAGTTCCAGATTCAGACAACCATATATAGTTGATGTATAGTCTCTTGGGATCACGAGGTCCTGTGAACAAGTAAGACAAAGAAGAAAGTCAATACATGAAAAGAAACTGAATGTATACTTACCTTTTACAAACTTGCAGATGAATACAAATCCAGTAAGAAAGAATTCCAGATGCAGACAACCACATCCAGCTGGACATGGATAGTCTCTTGGGATCATGAGGTCCTGTAAACAAGACAAAGAAGAAAGTCAATACATGAAAAGAAACTGAATGTATACTTACCTGTTACACAGTTGCAGATGAATAGAAAGTCAGTAAGATTGAGTTCCATATGCAGACAACCGCAAACACTTGGAGATCGATAACCTCTTGGGATCATGAAGTCCTGTCAACAAGTAAGATAAAGAAGAAAGTCAATACATGAAAAGAAACTGAATGTATTCTTACCTGTTACACAGTTGCAGATGAATACACAGTCAGTAAGAAAGAATTCCAGATGCAGACAACCACATACAGCTAGACATGGATAGTCTGTTTGGATCATGAAATCTTGTGAACAAGTAAGACAAAGAAGAAAATCAAAACATGAAAAGAAACTGAATGTATACTTACCTCTTGCAAAGTTGCAGATGAATAGAAAGTCAGTCAAATTGAGATCCAGATGCCGACAACGGCAAACACTTGGAGATCGATAGCCTCTTGGGATCATGAAGTCCTGTCAAGAAGTAAGAAAAAGAAGAAAATCAAAACATGAAAAGAAACTGAATGTATACTTACCTGATACACAGTTGCAGATGAAAAGAAACGGAATGTATACTTACCTGTTACACAGTTGCAGATGAATACACAGTCAGCAAGAAAGAATTTCAGATGCAGACAACATACAGCTGGAGATCGATAGCCTGTTGGGATCATGAGGTCCTGTAAACAAGACAAAAAGAAAGTCAATACATGAAAAGAAACTGAATGTATACTTACCTATAACACAGTTGCAGATGAATACACAGCCAATAAAACGTAAAATCCAGATTGCAGACAACGGCAAACAGCTGGAGATGAATAGTCTCTTGGGATCATGAGGTCCTGTGAACAAGTAAGACAAAGAAAAAAGTCAATACATGAAAAGAAACTGAATGTATACTTACATGTTACAAAGTTGCAGATGAATGCATCTGGAATTCTTTCTTACTGGATTTGTAGACAACCACATCCACCTGGACAGGGATAGTCTCTTGGGATCATGAGGTCCTGTAAACAAGACAAAGAAAAAAGTCAATACATGAAAAGAAACTGAATGTATACTTACCTGTTACACAGTTGCAGATGAATAGAAAGTCAGTAAGAAAGAATTCCAGATGCAGACAACCACATCCAGCTGGACATGGATAGTCTCTTGGGATCATGAGGTCCTGTAAACAAGACAAAGAAGAAAGTCAATACATGAAAAGAAACTGAATGTACACTTACCTGTTACACAGTTGCAGATGAATAGAAAGTCAGTCACATTGAGTTCCAGATGCAGACAACGGCAAACACTTGGAGATCTATAGCCTCTTGGGGTCATGAAGTCCTGTGAACAAGTAAGAAAAAGAAGAAAGTCAAAACATGAAAAAAAACTGAATGTATACTTACCTGTTGCACAGTTGCAGATGAATAAAAAGTCAGTCACATTGAGTTCCAGATGCAGACAACGGCAAACACTTGGAGATCTATAGCCTCTTGGGATCATGAAGTCCTGTGAACAAGTGAGACAACGAAGAAAGTCATTACATGAAAAGAAACTGAATGTATACTTACCTGTTACACAGTTGCAGATGAGTCCACAGTCAGTAAGAAAGAATTCCAGATGCAGACAACCACATCCAGCTGGACACGGATAGTCTCTTGGGATCATGAGGTCCTGTAAACAAGACAAAGAAGAAAGTCAATACATGAAAAGAAACTGAATGTATACTTACCTGTTACACAGTTGCAGATGAATAGGAAGTAAGTTAGATTGAGGTCCAGATGCAGACAACGGCAAGCACTTGGAGATCGATAGCCTCTTGGGATCATAAAGTCCTGTAAACAAGACAAAAAGAAAGTCAATACATGAAAAGAAGCTGAATGTATACTTACCTGTTACACAGTTGGAGATGAAAAAAAAGCCAGTAAGCCAGATTCACACAACCATATACAGTTGATGTATAGTCTCTTGGGATCATGAAGTCCTGTGAACAAGTAAGACAAAGAAGAAAGTCAATGCATGAAAAGAAACTGAATGTATACTTACCTGTTACACAGTTGCAGATGAAAAGAAACGGAATGTATACTTACCTGTTACACAGCTGCAGATGAATACACAGTCAGCAAGAAAGAATTCCAGATGCAGACAACCACATACAGCTGGACAAGGACAGTCTCTTGGGATCATGAAGTCCTGTGAACAAGTAAGACAAAGTAGAAAGTCAATACATGAAAACAAACTGAATGTATACTTACCTGTTACACAGTTGCAGATGAATACACAGTCAGAAAGAAAGAATTCCATTTGCAGACAACCACATCCAGCTGGACATAGACAGTCTCTTGGGGTCATGAGGTCCTGTGAACAAGTAAGACAAAGAAGAAAGTCAATACATGAAAAGAAACTGAGTGTATACTTACCTGTTACACAGTTGCAGATGAAAAGAAACAGAATGTATACTTACCTGTTACACAGTTGCAGATGAATACACAGTCAGTAAGAAAGAATTCCAGACGCAGACAACCACATACAGCTGGACATGGACAGACTCTTCGGATCATGAAGTCCTGTGAAAAAGTAAGACAAAGAAGAAAGTCAATACATGAAAAGAAACTGAATGTATACTTACCTGTTACACAGTTGCAGATGAATACACAGCCAATAACACGAAAAATCCAGGTGCAGTTGAATAGTCTCTTGGCATGATGAGGTCCTGTAAACAAGACAAAGAAGAAAGTCAATACATGAAAAGAAACTGAATGTATACGTACCTGTTACACAGTTGCAGATGAATAGAAAGTCAGTTAGATTGAGTTCCAGATGCAGATAACGGCAAACACTTGGAGATCGATAGCCTCTTGGGATCATGAAGTCCTGTGAAAAAGTAAGACAAAGAAGAAAGTCAATACATGAAAAGAAGCTGAATGTATACTTACCTGTTACACAGTTGGAGATGAAAAAAAAGCCAGTAAGCCAGATTCACACAACCATATACAGTTGATGTATAGTCTCTTGGGATCATGAAGTCCTGTGAACAAGTAAGACAAAGAAGAAAGTCAATGCATGAAAAGAAACTGAATGTATACTTACCTGTTACACAGTTGCAGATGAAAAGAAACGGAATGTATACTTACCTGTTACACAGTTGCAGATGAATAGAAAGTCAGTTAGATTGAGTTCCAGATGCAGACAACGGCAAACACTTGGAGATCGTTAGCCTCTTGGGATCATGAAGTCCTGTCAACAAGTAAGACAAAAAAGAAAATCAAAATATGAAAAGAATCTGAATGTTTACTTACCTGTAACACAGTTGCAGATGAATACAAAGGCAATAAGACGAAAAATCCAGATGCAGATGAATAGTCTCTTGGCATAATGAGGTCCTGTAAACAAGACAAAGAAGAAAGTCAATACATGAAAAGAAACTGAATGCTTACTTACCTACTACACAGTTGCAGATGAATAGAAAGTCAGTCAGATTGAGATCCAGACGCAGACAACGGCAAACACTTTGTCTTACTTGTTGACAGGACTTCATGATCCCAAGAGGCTATCGATCTCAAAGTGTTTGCCGTTGTCTGCGTCTGGATCTCAATCTGACTGACTTTCTATTCATCTGCAACTGTGTAACAGGTAAGTAAGCATTCAGTTTCTTTTCATATTTTGATTTTCTTCTTTGTCTTACTTGTTGACAGGACTTCATGATCCCAAGAGGCTATCGATCTCAAAGAAGAAAATCAAAATATGAAAAGAAACTGAATGTATACTTAACTGTTACACAGTTGCAGATGAATACACAGCCATTAAGAAAGAATTCCAGATGCAGATGAAGAGCAAGTTAGTTGATTGAGAAACATCCAACCAAGAAAAACGCATTTTTAGCTAAACAAAAAAACAAAACACTTTTCGGTTGAGAGTCATATCTCATATGAAGACATATTAGAAAAGCCTATTATCTTTTGAAAATAACAAAATCTGACATGTGTGACTGTCATTGTAAGGCCAAGTAGGAAGGCATTAAGAATCAGTCCAAAAAATAATTATATCAGACAAAGTATTTGAGTGTAGGACTTACAGGTCTGATATGATGGAGTTACAGCAAAGGATTAAACATTTTTAATCAATAATAAGGCCAGTGAATGTCAGTTTTCTTGGCTGGGTATTTTCACAGCTGCTGTATCTTGTTTGGTGTTTCTGGGCTTTACAGCTCTTTATGTCAAGTGTAAACAGATCCAAAGTGTCATTCTCAGTGCTGATTACATCTGAAATTAACCATAAACCAGAGGTGAGTGGCTAGCAACAGGGTAATGCAGCTCAACACATGTTTCAGTTTACTACACACCCATGTCGCCTCTCCAAAGTCACAGTGATTCTAAAGTCACTCAATACAAAGCACTTAAAAACCAAACCATAAAACACTGCTTAAATCACAAATACATTAATAAAGACTTTGAGCCCATTTCCCTGAAACGGTTCACCCATTAAAGATAATAGACAAAGAAGGTTGGGAGCAGGTGGCTAGTGTTTTCTTACCTGACTGGTGTGACTGGGTAGGGCCAGTAAGTCCTGGCATAGCACCTTCTCTATGTTCCTGGAGAGTACAACAGATCCCAGGCAGCACATGTGAAGCCTTTCTCGGTGGTAAAGGACCAGACATCAAACCTGCAATCAGCAGTGGAGTGCAAAAAGTCTGCAGAATGGCTTGCTCCCTCATCAGTAGGTAAGCAAGTGGCCCAGAGACGACAATCCTGGCGTCTGTCTTCTTTCAAACTGTGTCTTGAATCTAGTGCACTAGTGGCACCGTGACACTGCGGCATTACCCTTTGGGCCCTATATTTAAGAGTGTCTTACAATAAAATTTTCAACAGTGAGAACGCCGCCCTTAGTAGTTGTCCTCGTTGCTGGAGCATGCAGAGCCATAGACAAACTGCTGAAGACATTTAATTGGTTAGAGAGGTGAAAACCAGCTGTGGGGGTGTAGAAAACCTCTGTTTTCCATGGTCAAGATGATGCTTGCAGGGCTGCTCCATGGCCACCATTGTCTTTGAAGAAAAAACACAGAGGTTAGTTAGTTAGTAAAGCAAAGTAATGTAAAGTAACACACATTGTTTATCTTAGCCAGTTTTAATCTTGGAATACACTATCAATAGCTATCAGCTGGGATACAGACAGACAGAAAGAGCATTGTGGATGGATGGAGAGAGAAAAGAGTTGTAAGGGAACAAGACAGGAAAACAAACCCCAGAAACTTACTAAACTCTGTTAACATGGCTGCACCTAATCTCACCCCCAATACCCAACTTCACCACTTTCACCATTGGTACTATTTTCATATGTTTCTAAGACTAGAACAAGCTGAATTTAAAAGAACAGGTCATGTGTTTGTACATCCAAGCACATTTTCACTAGAGTTTGGGGAGCTCAGTCAAGTTAGTTTGATATTGGATCTGCAGATATTTACTTCTCCCCTGCTCTCACTCACAATGTCCTAACATCTCTGACATGATTTTTTTAAACAATAGAGAACAGATAAACTGCAATCACTAAATATTCTTCTCAAAATGAAAAGACTGGAAATGTTGAGGAAATATAATCAAAATAGCCAGAATTCTTGCAGCAGGTGCCGTAGATGGTAAAAGAACGTCTATAAAGTGTGGATACCGAAAACTCTCACAGAGATAAGGAGCTGCTGGTGTTAGTTAAAAAGACAGTCAAACCTACTGAAGAACAGAGACTAAATAAAAATCAATGACTAACCTTAACTTCCTCACTTTTAAGGAATGGATATATTTTAGCACTTTAGACAATATAAACATGCATGTAGCACATTTTTATAACGAATAAATCATTACTGTGACACTGTCATAAAATATGCCTATTTGAACCATTTTTAAATAATATTGTTCCAGTAAAACATCCATATAGCTTACACATCCAAAGTCAGCTGTAGTGTACAGAGACACATCTGATAAATATACTACAACCCTTAGAATAGCCAGATTACAATTTGCTAACAAATGCTTAAGAGATCCTGGAGAATTCTGGAGAAAGGTCTTGTGGACAAATGAGACTAGGATTAACCTATATCAGAGTGATGGAAAGACAGAAATTGTGGATTGCTCACTCGCGCTTCAAGGGAGGTAAAATTTAGTTTGCACTCACCCTCTTATTAACGGTACATACTTGGAGCCCATAGGAACCATCCAAAACATAGGTGTTGGAAAGCTCCCACAAAGGTGTTTGTACTTCAGAAATCTTTCTTTCTGAAGACATTTTATAATCCTGGGTGTTTCCTTGTGAAAGTAAAGTCTGAACTGTGCAAGTCCTCAGTTTGAGTTGCTGAGAGTCAATTTAGGAGTGATCCCTTTATCCTACAGAGTGCTCTGTGTGTAAGTTTATTCTAATGTCCATATGAAAGCACAAAACCTCATGAATAAAAACATACACAAGGCTTGGCTGAACATATAAGGAAACGTACAACTTACTTAGAACCTATAGTTCCATCAGTAATCTTCATTACAGTGAAGTTAGCCACAGCTAAACCTTTGCTAAAGCATGGTTCTCTCCTTTTGGCTTGTAACCTGGCCTACTTCCAATATACTGCCACATAGTGGATGGAGTAGGAATTACCATGTAAAATGCCATCTGTTGCAACAATGGAGTCACATGGGTATCAGCTATGGCTTCAAGTTGTAGGACTTTTTATGGCATTATAGACAATAGGCAAGTGGCTTAAAGGTCCAACCACAACAGGCCCAATGAGACATAAAGAACCAGCACAACAGGCCCAGTGAGACTAGGGATGCACCTATCAGATATTAGGATCGGATATGTGTCCCTATATTAACAACGACCCCTTTTGGTCTCACTGACTTAATATTTCAGAATTACTTATTTTAGTGACAAATAAATAGCAATTTAATACATTCATATCTGTGTGTTAATTTGTTGTATTTTATTTTACAAACATGGCGAGGTAAACAGTTTATTTTTTTAACAATGTATCGGATCAATATTGTGTATCGATCGATAAGTTTATGTATTGGTATAGAAACTGAACAATGTTGGTGCATCATTAAATGTAACATATAGGAAACAGTGTGTCTTTGACAACTTCCCTAGTTAATAGAATATGCCTACATTGATAAATCCCCATACGTTTCACCCTGATTGGTGAATGTTTAGCCTTTCAAATGCATGCTTGAATGTGATTGGCTAATGGCAACCACAATAATTGACATGTCAAGTCTTCTGGACAGACAGTATTATAGAATAGGCTAAAGACGCAGTATGTAAAATTGCAGCTTGACTGGCTGTATGGTTTCTGAGAAACAGTTACGTACCACTGACCTCACCCTGCTCTGCTCACTGAGAGACAGGTAATCAGTCACACAAGTCATGTCAGACTTACTATTCAAACGTGCTGTATGTAGCTGTTACTTAATATCTGTCCGTGTCTCTTTGGATTAGGACAGAGTCATCACCACAGGCCCTCTCCTGCATTTTATCCACCGACTTGATGATCTGGTCTTAAAAACTGCTGAAGGTATACAAACTGTCCTCCTAGAACAGCTGCAGCTTTGCTTGGTCTGCCACTCAGAAGATCCAAATTTCATCAAGATGTCTGATGTAAGCCTGTACCTTTTTGTGATGTAAAACTGTGGTGCATGTATAGATTTTAACATGTATTTGTGATGCAATAAGCTGTTTTATTAATTGCTTAAACTATAGAGGAGCATTATTGGGCTAATGAGCATTATGAGCTAAATAGTTTAATTGTCACTTTAACAGGTAAGGACACCAGTTTCTCTCAGAGTTAGCTTAAGTTTTACCTATAAAAAAGGTAACTTTGATTAAAAACAAAATAATAATACTGTCTTGCAGACATCTGATTGATGTCATTTATGGCTGATTTACCGTTACAGTAACTTGATCACAATATTCTGCAAAATAAAATGTAGTAGTTTACTATAGCTCCACTGAATATTGGTTTTGTTTGTTGGTTTTATTTGGTTTCCTAAGAGGAATCTGTAACAGGAACAGGTCATTGTAATTTTATGTGTTACCCAGGTTTTAAATGTTCAGAACATTAAAATCAGATGCAAAGCAAAAAACAATAAATAAATAAAAGCATATAATATATAAAGCAAATAATACAACGTGAATAAACTGCTCAAAACAGCCATTAAAGCAGATAGAAAATGACTTACTGATAAGTAAGGTAAATAAAACGAGCCTTAAATGACAGCCAATAGCTTGTTGCCAAGACTGGTCTGCGTCAGAGACGGCCAATCAGCGCTCAGGGGGGCGTTACCTCGGCTCCTCCGCTAGAGACGTGCTGTGGATCAGAAAAAAGGTGAGAACGGCGGAGTGAAACACGATGGAAAGTTTTATTAAACTTTGTTTCATAAAATCGCTCATAAAGGTGAACGTTGAGAAGTACGACTGAAACGACGATTTGGATTTAGTCTGCATTTGATTTTGTGAGTGTAATAGGTGAAGCTTTTGGTGCAAATAGTTCAAAAGATTAAAAAGAAAAGCCTGTAGAGTTGAGGCTAACATGCTTAGGGGTCAAGGGGTCATGAGCGAGTGGGCAGTGCTGGCCACCATTTCATGCTGCTAATGAGAGTTTTATATTGAAAGAGGGAAGAAAAAATTGCTTTACTTTGTAAATGTAGTATTATGTGTATCTATTAAGGCGCTGTTTTTGGGAACAGGTCAGTTTTTTCTGGGTGTAATTTTACTCTACTCTGCAATCTGGCTGCACCTGCGTGAACACTCTGCAGCAGTAGTGGCGTGGTGGCGCTGTAAAGTAATCAGTACAGTGCACCGGGGAAGATGCCGCCAAAATTCTGCGTGCTGTGAGCTGCAGATAAAAGTCTTACCACACAGTGCGTCTCACCTGTGGAGCTGTGTCTCTAAAAGCAGCTCAGAACTCAAAGCTAACTTCAGGTTCGCCTGTATCAGGGTTGAGTGCAGAAACAGTCCTAAAGCTTCCTCTGTGAAACTGATACTGCAGCACGCACACTGTTTCCTCTCCCGAGGCCCCGTCTCAAATCAGTCCCTCTTCACTATGTAGTGCACTTTATGGGTCATATAAAAATAGCAGCATCTCCACCAAACAGAGCATGATATGTGTGATCAAGTCATTTCTACTCAGCAGTCGGTTCTACAATTTCCTATTTAGGCTCTCAGAATCATCAGAGACACTTTTCACCTCAAAAGGCACTTGGTGGTCAGTTTGAAGACACTAACCTGTGTGCTGTCCACACCAAAAGAATCACCCTTCTGCTTAAACACCTCCAGCTGGTCGGCAGAGAGCGCACAAACCAGGGCAGTGACTTTTACTTTTTATTTGATTTTGATAGTTAAATCACTTAGGAGCTCGCTGAAGTAATGCTAATGTACCAACAGCTGTGCTAGCTAGCTAGGTTAGCAAGTGCTGCTTTCTCAATAAAGCTGTACAGGAAGATCATGGTCATCTTAGCTCCTTTTATTTGAAACAGATTTAGAAGGCATATTAATAATAGAAGCACTTTATAATTGTGTAATTGCATACTGTAGTTCATCTGTTTCTCTGCATACTTTCACCCTGTTCTTCAGTGGTGAGGACCACCACAGAGCAGGTATTCTGTGGGAGGTGAGCTTTTTATAGCACTGCAGTGTTAAATGTCTGGACGAGTCCAGAACAAATGTGTAAACTGCTCGTTTGGAGCGATAAAAGCAACATTCCTGCAACATCCTCAAATCTGAATGTCCAGATCACTTTTCAGAGGTTTTGATGGCCGATTCTAAAGTCGTGATGAGCGGCAAGTTAGCATGGTGACATTCGTCAAAGTGGTACGTGCCAGTGGATGGCATTTTCGGATGGTGCAGTGGCCACTTCCTAGTGCCAGATGCTGATTAGGAACTGAACCCCCTTTCAAAATGTGCCTGAGCTCTTTACCTACTGGATAGGCTTGACTTTGGGCCCAAGTTATCTTACTAAACTGAGAAATCCTGCTTTGTGAAATGCCCCCCAGGAGTGGCTAAATGTTTACATAAGATACAACTGATTTTGTTAGATGAACAGAATTACTGACACATTTGATTCATTTTGTTGCTCTTGGCGTGCAGGTATCCCACCAATGCAGAGTAATAATTTTATTCTTTTATTATTGTTGATCACAGAAGAGTAGTTGGTGTAATATTGGTGGGGAGATTTGAGTAATTCTCTTGTTTTGGTTGAGACTGAGAACTTGTGTCTTTGCTAAAGGAATGCATTGTTGGAGAGGATGCTACGCCTGAGGCCCACGTTAAGGTGTTGCGTGAAAAGTACAGGACGACACAACCTGATTTAATGATCGTGAAGGACCACATGAAGACTTTTGCATTGGCAGCATGGAGAAAGGGGTTTGGCCATTGAAAATGTATACTTGTGTCTTTAATAGTCTATTATAAGATATTTTTGGCTATTCAAGGTTTTTACTCTTCACTACTGCCTTCATCACTACACTTTATTGCAACTATATAATGAAACTTTCGTGTATTTTCTGCTTTTATCTTACAGTTGTATGATGAGTTCAATGCCATCCATCCTTTAATGGTGTACGTTTGTCACTGCTTCACCTGAAACAATGCTGGGAGTTTAGCTCTAAAGGCCTCCTAGGTGATCTTCAAGAGATGCTCGTCAAAAGTGTAAGCACACAATTTTTTTATCTTTACCAGCAGACCTACAGACCTACTCTTAATTTCATTGATACACTCAGACATGTACAGTTTCAGGAAAAGGTGCTTCAGTGTGTATCTAATATTACACTAAATGATGTTTAGTATTCCCTTGATGTTTGTGTAATGGGCCATCTGCATAGTAAAGTGATTTCAATGTGGAAAATCTTACTTACTAAACTTGGACACTCTGTGGGTTCTGTGTGGTAAAATGTTGCTTCTGGTTTCTGGTGGGTGCTTTTCTTTTTAATAAGGCTTAATTTTCTCTGGAGTATAAATGTAACCATTTGATATGGATTCTTTGAGTATGGCATACATTTAGCCATGTTAGGATGATTTTTTTTTTTTAGCTGGTATAATAAAACCTTTTTTGCTTTATTTCATTGTTTTGTTTGCTGTGAGTGCCACATTTGAATAGTATTGAGTCTAATTGTTTTTGTTTGTACTGCAACTCTCTTCTGGCTGGTCTCCCTCTGCGCACCATCAGGCCCCTGCAGCTCATCCAGAATGCAGCGGCACGGGTCGTCTTCAATGTCCCTAAATTCAGCCATGTCACTCCACTGCTGCGTTCTCTCCACTGGCTTCCTGTAGCTGCCCGCATCAGATTCAAAACCCTGACGCTGGCCTACAAAGCCAAGACTGGACCAGCCCCTCCGTACTTGATGGCAATGGTCAAAAGCCGGTCTGCACCAAGAGCCCTTCGAGCTTCAAGTACGGCTCGGCTCGACCCGCCATCCCTCAAAATCCGCGGAAGACAAGCGTCCAGACTTTTTTCTGTCCTGGCACCAAAGTGGTGGAACGAGCTTCCCCTGGGTGTCCGAACGGCTGAGTCGCTCGCTGTCTTCAAACGCAGACTGAAGACCCACCTCTTCAGAGAGTACTTGGGCGAATAGAGTACTATGGTCGCCTTATTGTATTGTGTTTAGTAATGTCTAAGCTTAGAGGTATCTTTGAATTATTAGTCTATTCTAACTAGCTAAGGTTTCTTTCTTGGGTAAATAGCAAAGCACTTTGTAAGTCGCTCTGGATAAGAGCGTCTGCTAAATGCCGTAAATGTAAATGTAAATGTAACAGTCTAACAGTGGATTAGGGCTGCCCGTGGTGATTGTGTGGCTTTAAGCAGATGTGAAGGACGATTCACCACAAGAATACAGCCAAACACTTTCAGGTAAGTTCCAGTGGTATGTAATGTTGAATTTGTGTAGAAATCAAAAGAGAGTACACGCAACAAAAACAAAAAATAGACGAGCTAGATAGTACACTCTTTGTACAACAAGGCCTCAACTGCCTTCATCTGAGGGCTGCAAAGCCTCACGCACGTCTACTATTGCTTCAGCCTACTCCGTGCAAGCTGAACCCCCTTATTGCCTCCTACACAGCCCTTTTAAGATGTATGCTGAAATTGATCCAACTCGCACAAAACATTAAAGTATGAGAAGTCAGTAAAAGAATAACCGTAAAGTTAAGCTAGCTGTAATCAAGGAAACACCTGCATTTAGTTCTCCTTCCATTAAAGCAAGATTATACAAATTTAGGCTTTGGTGATAATGATTTAGTACCACAGTGAAGTTGTAAAGTAAACCAGAAATAAACCCATATAAATAAGCAAACAAGAGCATGTCATCATTATTATGGCTTAGTACTAAAGTAAAGCAGATGATTGCATGACAGAACAGCACTGACCACAGAATACCTCAAAATGGCCGTTAACTCTTCATCTAAGGTGTGTTTTGAGTTGAATTTAGTAAAAACAAGTCTTTCTGAATGTGTGTTTACACACATTTGATGGGACAGTGCAACACTGCTGAAAGTTAATCCTGCTTTTCTGAACACTATTTAATGTTTGTGTTTTATCATGTGCTGATCATTATAACAGTGAGGCACACAGGAACTTTCACTGTCACTATGGCTAATTTACACTTTGCCATTTAGGCCAGTAAGATGCTTTAAAGAAGTATTTTGTAGACATATGTATATGTGTGTCTGCAGGTGTGGAGGTCCATGGTATAACATGTGAATTTGCACAACCAGTTCTACTCAGCGCTCAACCACGACTGATCGTCTTGTTCAGCAGTGGCACTTCGAGAGATGCCTGGGACTTACGATCGCCAAGTATGGGATTTACTGCCATTTTTACTGCCAATATTGAACATGTTTGTGTGGATGTTTCAGAGTATTGCAGCACAATAACAAAGTAGTAAGCTGACTTAAAATAGAGCAACTCCAACAAAGGTGCAGAGTTAAATTGAGAGGAACATAAGTTGATGCAGTAGATTAAAATGTTTGTGCATGTATCATTGTTGGGAAGGCCTAGCCTGCAGTGAAGTGCCAGAATAGTGACTGGAATGGGCGTCACTGTCTTGTTGGATGCACATGTGCATAAATCTTCCATAAATGTACACTGACCAGCCATTTCTTTTCACCACTGTGTTTGATCCAGTTGTACCAGAGAGTTGCACGGCCCCTAACTTTTTATCTCTAGGGGTCAACCTAACCAAACACAAAAGAGCCTGTCACTATCAAAAGTCTTCAACCTTGATTGTGGTTAAAGCATAGTTACAGCACAGTGCTCATGTGTCTGAGACTCGTGAATTAATTAGGCAGTTGAGAATGTTGGCAGTCCCAAAAACTTGGCCCTGCCATCTATGGATGCTTAAAGATGCTTCCTCTCCACCTGCGCTGAGATGCCTTCAAGACCTGCAATGCAAAACCCACTGGTGTGAAAATATCAATTATTATAGTGCAAGCAAGTAATAAATTAAATAAACTTGATGTGTATTCCAGGATTTCACATAATTGTGTTATATCTGACAACTGTGTTAAGATATACTTTTAAATTACGAAACAGTATGATCAATATTTTGATTATCATATAGTTTTGAATTTCAACTTGTCAGATTCTCTTCTGTCCACAGGTCTTGATTATTCAGGAGTGGCTACGAAATGTATTAATGAGGCTCTGACCAACCTCATCCACAGTTCTTGTTGAGTCCACTTTTTCACACTTCTTGTGATACCACTTACAGTGCCCATTGCCATTACCTGCCCAGATTTTTTCCTGTCCACAGCCCTCTATGATTCTGAAGTGGCTATGAAGTTCATTAATGAGGTGATCACCATCTTCATTCACAGATCTTGGTGAGTCCACTTCATCACACTTGTTTTATGCTGTTTACAGAGCCCATGACATAGTTTGTCCAAAGTAGCTTATTTACACAGCCCTCAATGATTCAACTTCATTAATGAGGCTGTTACCAACCTCATTCACAGTTTTTGGTCCACTTGGTCCACTTGGTCCACTTTATCACGTTCCATTTCCTTTCGTTTATGGTACCATTTACAATTGAGTGGACTGATGCTCTTGTGTGCTCTAGATATTTTGGAAATTGCTAAACCACTTTATCCACAGTTGTTGGTGAGTCCACTTCATCACAGTCCCTGATGGACTGCTTACAGTGCCCATTACAATCGACTGCCCAGATTCTCTTTTGTCCACAGCCCTTTTTGATTCAGAAGTGGCTACGAACTTCATATATGAGGCTTTCGCCAACATCGTCCACTGTTCTTGGTACAATCGCCTGCCCAGATTCTCTTCTGTCCACAGTGTTACTGTTACATTCAAGACATAGGTGATCCTGTGATCCAGTATTGCATATTTGATACTGTTAGTGCTGCCATCTGGTGGCCTGTTTCTTGTTGTTTTTGTTTTTCTCTCTCTCCCTCTCCTGGTGAAACGACTGATTGGAAACAGCTGATCTCAATGCGTGTGCTGGTTGGCTGCAGTGTCTGAGCTTTGTCATTGAAATGGTGCCATTGGCGTTTATCTAGTCGCCCGTGGCGTTCTCACCATGTGGCCAAAGGTGGTTGTGATTGAGGCTGTTCAAGATATATAACATGACAATTCACAGTTTGATGTATGTGGATCTATTGTAGCCTACTGTTTTCTGTGTCATTATGTACTTGTTGATGTCCAAGTGGTTTAATCATAGTCATGTTTGTAGTGGTGAGTGCCATTTACTATTTTAATTTCATTTATTATTTTTCATTTATTATTCTCTTGCTTCATGTTGGGGAGGCAGGTAAGGCCATTGTATTTTGTTTTATTATTTTTTAGTTAGGTTAGTTAGTAAGGAGGGATGTCATGTGTGTCTGTAATTTTGGCCTTTGCTCACCCTGATGCTATATGATGTTGACTGTGGTCTTGTTATGTTTGCCTATAATACTACATTTTCATTTGAGCATTAAATCTGTTTCTTTATGGTTTGTTTATCTCCTCAAGCCCTAAACTAGTTTTTTTTATGAAATGGTTTAATAAACTGGGCTGTAAGATTACTCAAAAATTGACTAACTTTACAAGACTTTAACAAAGCAAAACTTCACCAAAAGTGAAGTAGAAAAGAAAAACGTAGGCCAGAGTTATAAGAAAAAGTAGGCCAGAGTTATAAGAACTGCTTTTTATTGGAATTTAAAAACCTGAATGTTCTTATACGACTGAAGACGTGTCGAGGTTCTTCTGTTCCCTGTATGCTCTGTGACTAATTTGCTGAACAAGTAGATCTATCTGAGATGTTTCCAAGCTGTTTTAAGCCTGCGTCTGAGATGAACACTGTATGTGAACTTTTACATTCTGAATTTTTAGTTGAAAGTAAGTCAGAAGATGCTGAAAATGATTTCACATCAAAACTGAATTTTATTAAAGAGGCTTTGATGGAGGAACAAAGTTGGGATCAATCTCTTGATAACTGTAGACTAACTGCTGTAACAGAAGAAAGTAATGCCCCATCATGCAGTTATGTATTTTCAGCAAGATGTACATGTACTTAGCATGTACTTAGCTTAGCCCCCTGACAGTGTGTTCTCTGGTCATCTGGGTATACAGAAAACACATCAGCAGATCATGTGTTTTTTCTTTTGGCCTGGTCCTAAAGCTGATGCTGTGTTATGTTGAGTTACGGGAAAACCCAATCAGGTTATTCCATCCACATCACTTCATCCAATCCTAGCATTATGAGCACCATTTCAACGTGTGTAGGGCAGCTGCCCTGGCCACTGATCAAATCCTTCTACTTTTGTGTTACCCCTTGACCAGCTACCTAAACAAATGCTCATGCTTCATTACAGTAACAAGGCTGTGATGGCTGTCTTAAGTATGTTGCGAGAAGGTTACAAAGTATGTTCAGGTTTTTCGCTGCTGCTGCTGCACCTGCATCATTATCCTCTATTTTATTTGTTCCAGACATGAGGAGCTCCTCCCTTACTGTTCCACATTGCATTGTGGTATAATGTAAAAAAGTGTCCATTGAGTATACACCAAAAATTAGCTGTGCGCTAATCCGTATACGTTCGGCACCATTTAAGGTGGCTTCCAGTAAGAAGCTGGAGAATAACTCCAGCCTTGTTGGTGCAGCCGTTTCTTTACGGCATCATAAATCAGCACATTTTACAGTTGTAAAATACATCCAGATAGATCCGGGAACTAATTTTACTGAAGTTCTGAAATTGTTAGCAATTGATCATCACATGTCCAGTGCATATCACCCCGAATCTCAGGGTTCTCTAGAATGTTTTCAACAACCTCAGTGCTTCGTACCTACTGTCTTTAGGTAGATAAAGAATGTGATGATGGCATCCTGGTCTTATTGTTTGCCATTTGTGAAAGTGATCAGGATTCCATTGGGTTTAGCCATTCACAGCTGAATTGTGAATTTCACTTTGGAGATAAAAGACTTGTACGTACCAGGTTCTGCCCTGTGTGCAGAGTTTTCAGGAAGATTGTGTTGATGGAGGTGGATCTGCTAATAGGGTTTTGCTAAGTTCTCCCCTACTGCTTCTGAAGTATCTGCTTTTGTCACACCAGATCTCTTTCTACAGTATTCCGTAATGCCATTTGGGTTACAAAAGGTAATAGCTAATGTAAACAATTGTGAAGCATGTCTGGATGTCGTTGTAATGTCTAGATGTCTATCAGAGTTGGAATGAACATTTGGCAATCCTCTGAAATGTGTTTAAGCGCTTTCTGAAAGTTTCCCTCACACTTAATCTCACTAAATGTGAGTCTGGGAAAGCTAGAGTATCCTAGGTTTGTAAGAAGGTGGGCCAAGGTGAAGTGCGCCCTCTTGAGGCTAAGATACCAACCCTGCAGTTGTGCTTTTGTAGAACCCCTGTTCTAATGACTCCTGACTACACTCAATTCTTCAAGCTGTAAGCTGGGGCTGGAGCTGTCCTCCTTAAAGAAGACTCGAGGTGTTGACCATCCAGTTTATTTTTCATAAAAATTGAAGGAACATCAGATCATGTATAGAACCACTGAGAAGGAAGCTTAGCACTCTTATTAGCTTTTCAACACTTTATGTGGGGTCGAGTGTTTTGGCAGTAGTGCTCTATATATACCACAATATCAGCTGAAGACTGATGAGATGGTTCATGATTGTTCAAGGTTTTAATGTTCAGAATAAGAAAGATTGTGAAAATGTAGTTGCTGATGCGTTGTCTAGGCAGTAGTGTGAGGGTGTTATGACCCTGGGGAGTGTAGAAGAGAGCCTCGTTGGTGCAGCCGTGTTTGTTTACAGCGTCAGAAAGACGAAGCAGTTTAGGAACACAGAGTCCTAATCTGACGTCAGTCCAATTATTCCATTCCACCTTAAATGGTGCAGCAGTTTCAGTCAAAAGTATTCACCCCCCCCATCTACTACTAAACATAACAAGTGCTTTCTCCAAATTCAATAATGCTAAATTGCAATGAGGGGTGTGAATAATTTGGACTGCAACTGTACAGCACCAGAATGGAACAGGTGGAGCATAATTGGGATGAGATGCCGATTTCAGTAGGGCATCAATCTTAGTGTGCTTCTCTATCCTTCTTCCACTTAAACACAACTCTAATAATAAACATATGATGCTTTAAATACAAAAACAGAAAATTATATTATTTATATTCAGCCCGTAGTTCAAAACTACTTCCAACCAAACACCACTGTCTGACTCACTGTTGTCTTTTCCTAGTTAATAGATGT
Organism: Salminus brasiliensis; assembly: GCF_030463535.1. Taxonomy (NCBI): domain Eukaryota; kingdom Metazoa; phylum Chordata; class Actinopteri; order Characiformes; family Bryconidae; genus Salminus; species Salminus brasiliensis. The sequence goes on along the minus strand of NC_132883.1, from coordinate 22,761,686 downwards.
AGATCTGCACTCTTAGCTCCTTCAGTGGAGTTTTTTTCAACCATTTCAGCCCAAAAAAAAAAAAAAAAAAAAAGCTTCTAAGCTTTTCAGTCCCTGAGATCAGTACTGGAGGACTTATGTGTCCCATCTGCTGAATTAAGAAAACAAATGGTAAATGTGGCATCAATCTATACAAAATGAAAATGTGAACGAGTTAGACAGTCATGCAGTGAGGTGAAGATGAATCAATGTGAGGACCAGCGGGCAGGAGGGTAGTGTTTTCTTCTTATCTTTTTTTATATCTTTGTCTTCTTTCTTCTTTGTCTTTGTAATTTTCTTTTTTCCTGTTTTCTTCTTTTGGTCGTCCTCCATTTACGCTCTAGTTTCTGCACTGTTTTTAGTTTTTGCCTTGTCATTTTACTTTTAAACAGTGCTTCTTTGTCTAAGGTTGATTGAAGGGTATTTTCTAGGTCGTTTGTTAATTTAACTAGCTCCGTTTGGAGTCATTGGGGTTATCGTGCGCTTTAGACAGTGTTACGGGGACAAATGAACATTTTGCCTAAGATGTATCTCAAAGGAGATTAGATAATGGTCTGATATTACTGAGCTTTGAGGTACAATATTTAGATGATCAATTATAACACCCAGGGTCAGGACTAAATCTAGGGTATGGTTACAGTAATGTGTGGGTCCAGTCACATTTTTTGTGATGCCGACAGAATCTAAGATTGATACAAACGCCTTTGTTAATGGATCATCTGCTTTTTCAAAATGAATATTAAAGTCTTCTACTATTATAACTTTGTCACTGCACACTGACAAGTCTGCAGCAAAATCACAAAATGATTAAAAAAATTCAGAATATGACCCTGGAGGCCTATAAATATTAATTTAGTCTGAATGCATTTTTATTTGTGGCTGGATTTGATTTATTAATGTAGAAAATCTCAAAAGAAGTGAAAGTGTTAGTGTTTTTGAATAATATCTAGTGTATTCTGGTAGATTATGCATACTCCACCTCCTGTGCCTGATAATCTAGGGCTATGTACATATTTATAACCTGCGGTGGTGGCTTCATTTACTGCTATACATTGATCAGGTTTCAGTGTGGCAGAAAATGTCTAGTTTCTAATTAATTTATTAAAACAAGCAGATTTAGATATTCTATGTTTGGCTTTAATTTGGGGCACAGACAGTCTCAAAGCAGCTCGCAGACGGTTTAGCGTGTGTCTGCGGCCTGGTCCCGGCTTTGGATTGTCAGCAGCCTTTTACACTACTCGACTAACTAGCAGACTATGCGTTATGCTGCACGAAAATAGGGCAGCACCCTCCTGCGTGGGGTGGACGCCATCCCTACCTAAAAAACAGGCTTGCCCTCAAACTTTAATCAATTATCTGTGCTATATAGCACTGTGATTCGGCTGTAAGACTCAGCGGCGCGCCTCATTGGAATGGGGCCAAAGCAAATTACGGCAATAAAGTTGCCGGTGAGTGGAAGCATAAGGTAGGTGTTTCTAATAAAGTGACCATAACCTAAAGCTACCTTACACTCAGCAAAAGTCCATTCTCTATCAGCAGAGAAACCTTTGGATGAAAAGTACTGAGCTATCTTTTGCTCATTAATATGTTTCTTCACTATGCCATTGATTACCTTTTCAAAATCAGAATCAGTCCACTGAGGCATTTCAGTCTCTCCCTTAGCTAAGGTGCTGCTTTTATAGTTAAGAGGCTTCCATGAGTATGATGGCCTTTTCTTGACATGGTGAGGAAACAGGAGAACAAAACCAAGTTTTCTTCTTATTAACTAAACTACAGAAGAACAAAAACACAACTCCGTTCAGAGAGGATTACTGTTACAAACGTTACGTTTAACAGTAACAAAACAAACTTCTCTCCTTTAGAGAGGATAACAGCCACAAAACACTAGGTTTTTATCAGTGACAAACAGATAACTTCTCTTCTTTCAGAGAGGCTAACAATTACTGACTCCTCTGTCTTAGGAAACCAGAATTTCTCTCAGATTCGAAATGATGTTTACTCACCAAGAAGGTTTTAGTAGGCCATCCGGGTCACAACACCACATTGTTAGAAATCCGGCATACAGGACACAGATTCAGGAGTCAGGAGACTGGATCTTTAGCATTGGAGTTTATTCACATGCAGACAGAAAATCATACACTGGCACAGCTTAGTTGATCACGGTCAGTCTAGTCTAGTCCGACCATGTCTAGTCCGAACCAATCCAGTCTAAGACAAAATTCAGTCCAAAACTGAATTCAGTCTAAAACAGAATCCAGTCTGATTAGGGGTATTTTGAGAGGGCCTTATATATATTGGAAATTGTGGGAGGGGAAACGAAGGGTAACAAAAGGTGAGACAAAGGATTAAGATAACCATTTGATAAGTTGAAACCACATGAAAGTAATGTTAGAAAGGGCCATATTTTCTCTCAGCTGCAACTCTCAGGTCTTTGGTCTTCACCTATATAAGGCCATCAGTTGTCAGGTACATCTGGATTGTACACAAAACTGTCTGCCCTCCATTGGGTGTTGTGCCCACTTGGGCTATTCGGGGTCAGTGTGGGTGGAGGTAAAGAACTGCCGATTGGCTTTTCAATTTTGCTTTCTGTCAGCGTGATCTCACCCTTGCATGAGTATGATGCAGGACCTCTAGTGTGCACCTTAGGAGTGTCTGGTGGGTTAGGGGGTTCAGGCTGATCTTTGACCTTGAACTTGACCAAACCTTGCATCTCCATCTCCACATCAGTTTCGGTCCAGGTGGTCATGTGAAGTGGTCACTGCACTGCTGTCTGCTCTTGTCCATCTGATTCAGGGGCATATGGAGGTGGTCTCAGGTTTGAGCCGAGAATACAGCCCGGGCTTGTTTGTCTTGTCATCATGTTGTTTGCTTATCTCCATGTTGTGAAAGTTAGCTTACGAGTGATAAGAAGATAAGGGGTGATGAGAGAAATATTGGGGTAATACAAGAAGATATGGGGTGATGAGAGAAACAAAGGGGTGAAACCAGTAGAAGGATGTTACAAGAGAAATATGGAGTGTTAAGAGAAATATGGGGAGTTATAAAGAATAAATAAAGGGGTGTTAAAAGAAAAAGAAGGGGTATTAATAGAAGAAACTGGGTATTACAAGAAGGGTGAGTAATTATACAAGTGAAGAGCTAGGGTATAGTGTACACAGAAGAAAGTAAAGCGATAGCTTAAAAGGGATAGCTTGTGTGTGTGAATGTGAAGGGAATTATCGTGTGTCTCTCAGTCTGTGTGTGGATTCTGGGTGGCTATGTTCTGTTGGGGTTGAAGGGATATGTTTGGAGAGTAATTCTAAAAACTCTCCATACTGTTGTCTTTTATTGTGAGATCTTGTGCTTTGCAGGAGATCTCACAATAAGAAAAATCTCATAAAAACGAGAGGAGCTATATTTAAGTTTGTGCACAGAATCAATAAAAGCCAAATTAATTGGGGTTGTAAAAAGATAAGGGTAAAAGCTGAAAATAATTCTGTTATTGTCTCAGAAAAATGTGTGCCTTTGTGGGAGGTTTAAGGGAAGATACAGTATGGGGGCCACCGGAGAATAGAAAAACAGGAGTAAATGTTACATGTTGTATGTCTAGTCTGAGATTTAGTTTTAATGGCCAATAAAAGATAAATGGATCCATTAGATAGAGTTATGTGATAATGAGTGTAGAAAAGCAGTAGGAAATCTATGAAATAAATAGGTTTTGTAGATATGTGGGTTGGAACGAAGTATAGGAAAATTAATGAGCCCGGACTGGACGTCAGAGAGGGAGATAGGTAAAGGAACAGTTTCATAAACCACTAAAGCAGCCCATACTGGCACCAGGTCACGTGTAGTACAATAATACTGTTAATAAGTCCTGTGGTTGTTGTATGGATACTGGAATGTGGGTTTTATAGTGTAAGTCCAACCTACCAACCTGAGAAAGAGATTGACTAGGTTAAAATAGTTATACATAGAAGATGTGTTTATATCTTATGTGTAGGTAATTCTTTGTATGAATAACAAGCATTATTGTTAAGCACTGTAGGAAAGTAATCTCTGGTATTTCTGTTCTATGCTGGTATCTCTGGTATTTCTGTTCTATGCTGGCAGAAAGGGAATCTATCCACCTGTACATACTAGCATCTAAATATGTTCTGCACACATGCTTCTGGTTGAACTTTGACCACTGGAAAGGGGAGCCTCATGTATGCAAGCATACACATACACTAAGGTTTAAGGTTGGTAGAGAGTTAAATCACTTTTAAACACACATAGTTAAAGATTCTCTCACTTGATTAGCTTAAGATTAGATCTACAAGTAATCTGGTTTGATTCTCCTTTCTCTTTTATGGGATGTGAGAGGAGACAGAAAGAAGGACCTAAGGAGGGGCAGCTGGCGAGCGACGTGCCAGAAACATCACATGGACTGAGTGGAAGAAGCTGTGCTGACTTCAGATCAGGCTAGTGTGCTTATCCACAGATCACTTCCCTGTATACACCTGCATTCTAAACAAATGTGTATTCATATTTATAGTGCTATTAATTATATAATACTTGCTAACAGCGTATAAGATGCTGCATGAAGCTTGCCAACTGATTGGTCGGGCAGTGACTTTGATTACTTAAAGAGAACACACTTGGGGGTTAAACATTTTGTTGAAAGCCACAGGTAGGGAAGTATTTGGTGGTTGTTTTTTTTTTTTAGAGTGGTCATACATTCTTAAGGTCTGGGCTGGTCTGAAGTTGGCAAACCTCAGTTAATTTCAACAACTCGTATAGTAACTTATAATAAACAAATAAATAAATATTGTATAATTCAAAGTAGACAGTGAAGTGGTAGTAACTTCTTTTTAAATTTTAAAGTAATCTTTTTCACACTCAAATAACATAAAGAGGCCATTATTATGCCAACTATGGGTACAAACACTTCGAAAGGAATTACTGTTCCTGTTGATGTAGTTAAAATAATCCATTAATTAAAGGCATAACTAAGACATCAGAGAAATGACACAAGCGTTGGCCTGACATTGACCAACCTTGGCCAGTGGAGGGGACTCTTAATCCAGATGTAATTAAAGTAATGCAAGTACTTGTGGCCACGTACAAGGCTAACCAAAAGAAAGGTAAGAAGGGGGAAAAACATAAGGAGAAGAGACCGATGGAGCTTGGCATTCTCCAGTTGCTGGAATAAGAAGGGCAGAAACTGGTCAAAGCAGCAAAGGATAAGAGAGAGAGGAGTGCAGAAGAAATGGAGAGACAGATGAGAGGAATAGGAAAGCAGATGGCAGAAATTAATAAGCCATTTTCACACGTAAACCCAGTAAAGAACCCCCCACCATATGAGAAGGAATTGAAGTCTGAGAAGATCTATCCCCAGCTCCCAGTGATCACTCAAGAGGGCAAATATCACATCAGAGATGATGATGACCGAATAGTGGAAGCAGGAAAAGCAGAAACAATTATAAAAATGTATTTTCCAAAAGCAAGAAGAAATCAACATATATGTAAACTGAAGGTGAAGTGAAGATCAGGAGGACAAAAGTTGGAGATGATGTGGATGAAAGTGCGTGGGAAGAAGCCAGAAGAGGATGTGATCCAGCAGTCACGCGGATCCTGGTGAGGGCAGAAAGGAAAGGAGACAAGACGAGAAAGTATGAGGACTCAACAGATGAGAGTTCTAATAAAATGAGTATATGAAGGTAGTGATCAAGGTAAGGAACATAGTCTTTCCACCTGAAGGGGATTCTTTCCAACAGCAGCCGGTACAAGAATGGAAGAAGAAATGTAGAGAGGCGTATAAGAGAGAGATATAGGAGGCACTTTTCATCAAACTAGTTTTGACAGGTCGTCTCGACCAATCAGATCATGCCACGTCATCAAGCCACGCCCCCTGCATGTCCCTCCCTCGACCAATCAGAAGCGTGCATTTTCACCGGAAGTCCCGCCTTCTGGATATCCCTCCTTCCGGAAGTCCCGCCTATTGTGTTGCCGTCCAATGGGATAGCTGGGCACTTTTCATCAAACTTTTTTGACAGGTCTGTTATCTATTCTCACATACCAATGCCTAGCCGGGGTCAAAAGGTCTGAACGAACCTAGACCCTGATTCATTATCTGAACTTATCTGACTTATGAGTAACTCATCTGTTACTCAAACACCCCACTCCACCCCACACCTGTGCCCATGTGTATGTGTATGTGTTTGTGTGTAAACAAGGGAAGCCTAGCCGGTGTCAAAAGGTCCGAACGAACCTAGACCCTGATTCATTATCTGAACTTATCTGAGTTATGAGTAACTCATCTGTTACTCAAGCACCCCACCCCACCCCACACCTGTGCCCATGCCCATGTGTATGTGTTTGTGTATGTGTGTGTGTGTGTGTGTGTGTGTGTGTGTGTAAACAAGGGAAGCCTAGCCGGGGTCAAAAGGTCCGAACGAACCTAGACCCTGATTCAGCAAAATATAGATATCCCTTCGGACATCTGTTACCCATTGCCAAACCCATCCTATGCCACGTGAGAGAGACGGAGAGAGAGTTGATCAGAGATCTATAGACTTTTATTTACGAGTCAATTACGTATTACACGCAATGATTCGGTAACATCATTTAAAAAAGGCGCCCAATCAGGTGACCGAGATACATACGATCGAGCAAATCAGAGTATGCAACGTCATAAGTCTCCACCCATTCATTCAACAGGCCCTGTAGGCCGAAGGATTTAAAGGGTCAGTGTTTGTGCGGCGGTTAGGGTTAGAAGATAGCCGTAATAATCATGGCGTCCGATACTCCCAAAAAGATGAAACTGACTCTGGCTAAAAGGCGATTGCGCTTGAAAGACACAGACACGATTTATGCGTGGCGTTTGTCTAACGGCTATTATTTCGGGTTCTATTTTGATCAAGAAAATGACAGAGTTGTGTTGTACAGCGGGCCGACATCAAGTTTTGCGGATGCCTCTGAACTTTTTTCCTTGCAACGTGATGAATGGCATACTTTCAAAAGACATTTTGGTTGTATGTATACTTATATTAAATTTAGATATTCGGATTGCAAAGAAGAATACGACGAGATTTTTAATCTAACATGGAAACCTTGCAAGTCGCTGCGAACATTCAGTCTCTGTCCGAAAAGGAGTGAAGAAAAGTTTGAAGTATGTCTCACCGTAATTTACATGATCAGATGTTGCGCGTTTGAGGAAGAATCTGATGAAAAAGACTTTCAGATTGTCTTTACATGGAAAGATTTTCAAAAGATGATTCTCGAATATTTTGCAAAAATTGACGGCGCATTCAGTAGTGTAAAAACATAGAAAACAAGAGCGACTTCAGAATCTTTTTTTTATTTTATTATTATTTTTTTTTTTTTTTTTTTTTTTTTATCATTTCTTTTTGGAATTTATTTTTGTAATAATTCTTTACACTGTCACATATATACATATAAAATCGACCATTGCATATTTCATTCCTTAAAACTCTTGAAGACAAAACTATGCGGCACCGATTCCTTGCCTGATGGCCCCTTAGGAAATTGGGGGGTATTACCTTTTACGACCACTATCCCAAACCCCTTTGTTTCAAAACTGCATTTAAGCAACAGCTTGGTCGAATTGGAAGTTCATTTTGAAAGCGTCTCTCTTTTTGGAGAAATCCTCAGCAAAATGGAATACTCTCAAGGTAAGAAAACTTTGTCTTTTACTACATACGATGCATTTATTAGAAAATAGGTAAAGTATAACGTTAGAAATGAAGTCAATGCATGTTTTTATCTATCTTCTTAAGGTTTAATACACTTTTGATCACAAGTAATGTAAGTAATATTTTAAAGTTATATGTATTGCATGCTTCCTGGTGATCTACAAATGAGAATTATGAAGTAATTTTAAACACAAATTAAGATACGCAGAATTTGTAATAGTTTTTTTTTTTTTTGATTTGATCAGCTTCCGGAAGAACATTGTCAAACGCATCAAGTAAGTAACTTTTTAGCTAAAATGATAATGATTAGTATTCTGTGCGATATAACCTTGTGACATAAAATTATATATTTTATTCATAGATCAGGATTCGTATGAACAATCTGATGACGTTATATTTGTTCAACAATACAATCCACCAAGTAAGTCAATTGAATACAGCAATGTTTTTTTCATCCAGTTTTCATTCAGTTTTTAGAATGAATGCATTTACTTATTGTATTATTTGTTTAGGTTACAAATCTGAAGAGAGTGATTTTCTAGAGGAAAATAGCGATCAGAGATCTAACACACCATCCGGTCAGTTAATTATATTTCATTTAAAGTAAATACATTATTTAAATACAAGTTATACTTATTTATAAGATCCCTCGCTTTCAGATTTCGACAACCAATCCGATCATCTCTATCAACCAACTTCTCCAAGTAAGTGATGTTAAACACATTTATTTTGTCCGAAAATTATTTATATTTCTTTACTTAATTACATATTTAATACCTTTAATAGGACCTCAAATAGATGAAGGATCAGCAGACCGCTTCTCTGACACCCATCCATTCGGTGTGTAGATTTTGAGTAATTTATAGAATGTATATATATATATACATTTATTTATTTTAATTATTATTAATTTTTATTTATTTTATTTGATTGTTTCAGATTCTGGCGTCGATATATATCGGGACGAAACATTGGATCATCTCTACGACTTCCGATATCTGTCAAGAGCGGTGGAAATATCTCATCGACGACTGGAGTCTATGACTACGCACGGGTCAAGTAGCGATATTGCATCCGCTTTTTCCACATTTAAAACCAGAGTGAATCTTCTTATTACTCATTGTAATATTCTGTTTAGTCATGTCTCAGAAACGCCCCAACAGTGATCCTCTAAACATTGATGCTAAGAAGCCTAACATCACCCCATTTTTAACAGATGCTATAAATGAGCTTAACCAAAGATTGGCTCAACCCTGTGAACACAATCCCGATATAGATTCTGTATCATCTCCCGAAATTAATGTAGCGAATGAAACACCTCAGGATTTTTTGACCGAACTAAACCAATGTCTGTCAAGATTGCAAAATACTCTAAATGAACACGATACGTGTGCGGCTCTGAACCCTTTCCTCTTAGAAGCTGTGAATAATCTTAATCAAAGTGTATCTTTCTCTCAGGAACATAACCCAAATACACAGTTGTCACACTCAGTCATTAACTCAGAAAACCCATCAGACGTTCAACACGTCTTTAATGAACTAAACCAAAGTCTGTCAAGATTGCAAAATGTGCTATACGAACAAGATCCGATTACCGCAATAAACCCTTTCCTGTTAGAAGCGGTGAATCGACTCAATGAATCTTTGTCGCAACCCTGCGATCACAATTCTCATATAGATTCTGTATCATCTCCCGACAATAGCGAAGCGTATGACCCAACTCCTCAAGATTTTTTCTCTGATCTGATTGAAAGTCTATCGAGATTAAACGATAATCTGGAAAATTTAAGTCAGGCATCACACATTTCGTCAAACAGTTCTGTTCACAATAATGAAACAAGTAACCCAACACATAACCCAAATAATTTCCCTTTGGAAGATTCTATTAACCTTTCGTCCGACAGTGACGATGATCAAATGGGATATGGCATAGATCCGAATATTGTAATCAATCGTCTTAAAAGATTCCATACCACAGAAATTAGAAGGCGGGTAAACTTTGCATCGTTAGGAAATGTTGACAGTTTTGCAGAGTTTTACAATTATGTACTAGAACTCATAAATCAAATGCTCACTGTCGCTAATGAGGTAGTGGGCCCACGTGACGTTGTTCACGTTGAAATTCAAGGTAATACTCTGAATGTTTCATCCCCTGTTCAGGTAAGAAACGGGGTTGTAGATTTAGAATCAATTCTAAAGATGATTGAAAACGCTGTTCAGAGTAAATTTGAAATACTTTCCGACGAAACTTTGCAACTGGTGATTCGAATCGTACACGCACCCCGTGGTGGAGGACGTATTAAGCTATCACACTTGTTCAACTCGGACATTGTTCAGAAAAAGATGAAACACTTGTATGTTTTTCAAAACAAAGATAACCTGTGTTTTGCCTTATGCGTTTCCCGATTATTGAACCCTGACAAAAATGATTTTGAAATCAAACAACTCGCGACACAATTGCAACACAATGCGGGATTATCTGTAAATGATGCAGTCAGTCTGGCTGACGTAGCGCATTTTGAACAGCTGCTGAACTGTAAAATTGTAGTGATGTCCTGTGACGGAAACAAAAACGGGTACTCTTATTTTCAAAATAGCAAGATGCCGCATGACAAAACCTTGTTCTTGTTCCTACACGAAAATCATTATTACGGTGTGAAAAACCTCAAAGCTCTATTAGGCACGTCCTACGTATGCCCTTACTGCTACGCAGGATTTAACAATATGAATCATCATAATTGTGATTTCCATTGCAACGTTTGTCTTGACAGTGAATGCCCCGGTCATCCTAAAGAATCTGTGCAATGTAAAGATTGCCTAAGGATTTGTAGATCGGCATATTGCTACGCAAAACATAAATCTAAAGAAGGTAGAAGTTGCCCACCGTGTAATTTAAGGTACTACTGTCCTGAGTGTAACACTATGCAAGATAGAATTAAAGGATCCAAAAAGCATCGTTGTCATAAAAAAAGTCTCTGTAAACACTGCGGCGTCAAAGTTAATTCTGAAATTGAGCACGAATGCGTTATGGAACCATTAAAAATAGAGCGGGCAGATGAAAAGTACATCTTTTATGATTTTGAGACAAATCAGAAGACAGGTTTTCATTTGGCAAATTATGTATGTTGCATGGATTTTAAAGGTAATGTGTGGTCTGCGGAAGGCGTTGAATGTGTAGCGGCATTTTTTAACCGGTTTCGCAGGAAGAAATACAAAGGCTATACTTTCATAGCGCACAATGCCCGGGGGTATGATTCCTACATTTTGTTGAACCATTTGGTAAAGGAAGGAATCACTCCTAGAATCATAGCACAAGGCGGTAAAATCTTGTGTTTTGAAGATGAAAAATGTAATCAGAGATACATCGACAGCCTTTCTTTTCTTCCTATGAGACTCAGTGCAATTCCAAAGGCTATGGGGTTCACGTCGGAAAAGAAAGGTTATTTTCCACATTTCTGGAATACCCTTGAAAATCAAAACTACGTAGGGCCTTATCCTCAACCAAAGTTCTATGGTGTAGACACCATGATGAGCAAAGAGAGAGATGAATTTTTTGATTGGTACAACACACTCGCAGGAAAGGTGTTTGACTTTAGGAAAGAGATGGCTGAATACTGTGAAAATGACGTTCGTATTCTGAGGATGGGGTGTCTGGCATTCAGGAGTGAAATACTAAACAGCACAGGGGTAGACCCCTTCAAGTGTATTACCATCGCAAGCGTTTGTTTGAAAATTTTCAGAACCAACTTTCTTCCTGAAAACACACTAGCTATCCCGCCTTTAGATAATTACATCAACAGACAGAAATCGTTTTCCACACCCGCCATTCAATGGTTAGAGTACATCTCTGAAAGAGACAAGATTCCCATTCGACACGCCCTTAATGAAGGCGAAGTCAAGTTCGGAAACTACTATGTAGACGGATACTTTGAAGACTGTAGCGTCAGAAAAGCTTTCGAGTTTTTAGGATGTTTTTATCACGGATGTGATAAATGCTATCCTTCAAACATGATCCATCCTCTGAGTAAGGAATCACATTCCTTTGGTGACATTCGCCAACAGAGTTTGGAAAAAATTCAGGTATTACGAAGCACCCACAACTTGCATGTAACAACGATGTGGGAACATGTGTGGAACGAGATGAAAAGATCAAATCAGGATGTGAAACGGTTTCTTGATCGCTTTGACTTTCCAGAACGTTTGAAACCGCGAGACGCTTTGTTCGGCGGTCGGACAAATGCTTTACACCTTCACTACGTAGCTCAACCAGGTGAGAGAATAGATTACTATGATTTCACATCTCTCTACCCGTACGTGAACAAGACAAAGAGCTATCCGGTGGGACACCCCACCATCATCTTTCGCAATTTTAAACCTTTGGAAAATTACTTTGGTCTCGTCAGAATAAAAATTCTGCCTCCTAGGGGGTTATGGGCTCCCGTCCTTCCCTATCGGGTGAAAAACAAACTTGTGTTTCCTTTATGTCGAACATGCGCAGACCTGCAACTGAAAAGTTGCAACCACGGGGAGGAGGAGAGGGCTCTGACGGGTACCTGGTGTAGCGTGGAGGTGATGAAAGCCCTCGAGAAGGGGTACAGAGTAATGAAGGTGTTTGAAATCTGGCATTTCCCCAATCAGACAAATGAGTTGTTTGCAGACTACATCAAAATGTTTCTTAAGACGAAACAGGAGAGCTCAGGTTATCCCTCCTGGGCAGTTGATGAGTTTGGTAAAAGGGAATACGTTGAAAAGTATCTGGAGAACGAAGGGGTCAAGCTAGACGAATCTCGCATCGCCGTAAATCCGGCCAAGAGATCTGTGGCTAAACTGGCTTTAAATTCTTTGTGGGGTAAGATGTGTCAGAGACCCGACAGGTCAAACACTTCCCTAATCAAAGACCCTAGCGAGTTTTTACAATACATGTTCTCAGATATGTACGACGTGAGTCATTTCTCATTTTTAAACGATGAGGTAGCTATGGTGCAGTGGAGGTACGCGGACGATATGTTTCTTAAACCGGGTAAAGCTAATGTCTTTATCGGTATTTTCACTACGGCCTATGCTAGACTCGAACTGTACAGCGTTATTGATCGTCTGCAACAGAGGTGTTTGTACACAGATACCGACAGCGTCATCTTCAAAAGTAAACCGGGTGACTGGATGCCGCCTCTGGGTGATTACTTGGGTTGTCTCACAAGTGAACTGGACCCGGGTGATCATATTGTAGAATTTGTAAGTGGCGGACCAAAAACCTACGGTTACAGAACTTTCAAGGGTAAGACTACGATGAAAGTCAAAGGCATTACTTTAAACTATGCTAATACTAAAGTTGTAAATTTGGAATCCTTGACAGAACTGGTTGACAAAAGTGTGAAAACCCCCTATCATAACGATGAAATAATGACCTCCCACAATCAAATTGTCAGAGATAAAAGAGGCTTTCACTTGAAAAACAAAGCTCAGATGAAAAGGTTCAGAGTCGTGTACGATAAACGCGTTCTATTCCCGGACTTTACAACCTTACCTTACGGGTATTAATCGAGTTTTCATTTGTCAACAAATAAAAAAAAATAATGGACGGTAAAAAATGGTTTGATGCTAGGCTTCAGCTCCCTTTTTCTTGCATCGTTTGTGGTCCCAGCAATAGCGGGAAATCTTTTTTTATCAAAATGTTGCTTGAAAATTGTAAGAATGTCATGTCAAAAATTCCAGATCAGATTGTTTGGTGTTATACCTGTTGGCAGCCTATGTACGATGATCTGATGAAAAATATAAACGTTCGATTTGTTGAAGGTATACCCGACTCTTTGTGTGATGATGAACTATTTCCTCCCCACAAAACTAATTTATTGGTGATTGACGATTTAATGGAAACGGCTAGCAAGAATGAGGAAGTAGAAAAAGCCTTTACAAAATATACTCATCATAGAAATCTGAGCGTTATCTATCTGGTTCAAAATCTGTTTTTTCAAGGGAGAAGCAGCAGAACCATCAACTTAAACACCAACTACATGGTTCTTTTTAAAAATCCTAGGGACAAGTTACAGATTAGCGTGCTGGCACGTCAAATGTATCCGGGTAACAGCAAATACTTTTTAGAAAGTTTCCAGGACGCTACCTCTAGGCCTTACGGATATTTATTTGTAGACTTGAAAGCATCAACGCCAGAAGAACTTCGTCTCAGGTCAGGACTGTTTTCCTGGGAGAATCCGGTAGTGTATGTACCGAAAAAACCAAAACAAAAACTGAAATGACATCTGCCCGACTCAAGAGAAATTTACACGTGTTAAGGGCTCTATATCAAGCTACTCCTCGAGAAAGGAAGCTTATATTATGTAACGCCCCTGAGGATCTCATACTCGCCATCTGCGAAATAGCTCTAAATCTACTGAGAGGACGCATTCCTTTAACGACTCATCAGTATCAGCAACTGAAAAAACGGAAAAAATCGATTAAACTTTTTGCAGATAAACGAAAGTCTGTGGAAGCTAAAAGAAAGTCTATTAAACAAACCGGGGGGTTTCTTTTACCTTTGTTAAGCGTTGCTGTACCCTTCATAAGTAGTTTAATAGCATCGCGTCAGAAATAACATGGAAACTGCCGAAAAAATGTATTTGGTACCTCACCACCAACTCGAAAAACTTAAAAACTTGAGCGGTCAAGAAAATGTTAGAAAGACTGTAGAAAACGGTATAGATGAAGAGATGCGTCATATTCTGACTAGGACCGACTTGAATCCTTATGAAAAGGCAAAACTTTACGCCGTTACCTTGCAAAGATTTCTAAACCTAGTCAAAAGAGGGGATGAAGAAACCGCTCAACTAACGCTTTCGCTTCCCCTTGAATCTCAAAATAAAACAGTTACCGGTTCGGAAGAGGACGGTAGTTTGACCGAAGATGAAATTGTCAAAGAGGTCATTGATAATGTACCGTCCAGAACCAGAAAAAATGCTTCCTACATCATGGAGAAAATCTCAAAGTCTAGCGGCGTTGCTTCATGGAACGACAAAGGAGAGTTTATTTTCAAAGGTAAAGCGATCAAAGGATCGCACATGTTGGACTTGGTTAAAAATCTAACTGCGCCTCTAAAAGTATCCGATGACCGGAGACCCCTAGGATGGTCCGAAATGCTACAAACCGTAGCCGACTTAAACATTCCCTTATCAACCATTTCTAACGCTGGGGTTCGGCGTAAAATATCCGATGTGAAGAAAACCAAGTCATTGTATTCTCGGGTAGTTTCAAACAGCTCGGATCATAAAAGAAGCGATTCTGACTCATCTAGTCACGGTACCCTTGAACCTGTTTTAAAATCCCCCAGTTTTACTTCGTCAAGCTGGATAAATTTTTAATGACGTGTATTGTCGTGTTGATATAAATAAATGATGAGACGATGTAAAGTTGTATAATCTTGTAAGTTGTTCTTTATTTGAATAAACGGTGCATAAATTTTTTTCTCGTTTCCTGCGTTATTTCACTATGCATTACATTCTAAATTTTTCACCGCAGTCAACGCATTGAACACATTTCATGAGGCAAGTTTTATTTACTCTAGGATACATTTGTTTGACGAAAGATACAACCGCATTATCGTTTCTTTTCAAATCACCGGTATACATAGACATAATATGATTAAATGAATATCCTTTAGCTCTGTGACATAAAAAGAATATGCAGTGTTGTCCGCAACAAACCGATTCAAACTTCTGAACTTGCTTTGAGTTGTGACTTATTTTAAAGCAGTTCTTTTTTAAAAATGAATAAATAGATTTAGGAAAGAGTTCATAAGTCGGTGGGTTTCCGTACGAGTCAAAAAATTCTCCGGAGGCTTCGTCATTTAGGCTTAAAGCCAACCAGTGTTCCCCTGGCATGTAACTCGGGTGAGTGTTTACGATGAAAAGCGCAGGAAATTGTGTCACGGTGTTCTCGGGTAGTTCATCGCAGGCAAAGACGCCTCTGAATATCTTTTTTACAGCGGGGCAACTTCTCATCACACCCAAAAGTTCTCCGGTATCCATGTTTACTGATAATCGATGAGAATGTTTCGCCGATTATTGATTTCCAGAATCGAATCAAAACTAGCGTAAACGATTAGGTTAACGGTTCTCGGAAGAGGGTTTCGAAATCTTAGCTCCAGTCTCATATTTCCAGACTTTATTAACGATAGATGTTGTCCGCAGTCATCATCGGGACTCAGATTGAACGCGATCAGGGTGTAGCCTTGCGCATAATCTTGTCTGTTTATCGACAACCCTTGATCCTTAAGATGTTTTCCGGACGCTAAAATTAACGAATGAAATTCACGAACGACGTTTCCTGATTCAAAATTAGGCTGAAATGGTTTTGCCGGATACTGTGTTCCGTCAACGTAAAGAGCAACAAATTCTGTATCGTAATGTTTAAAATGGAAGGGGTTCTTATCCGTCACTCCGCTGAAAGCATCGTTGTCAACCATTCCGAAAATGACGGTTTTAGGGAGAGGCCCCAGGAATAGATTCTCTTGGGTGCATATACGGCTCCCTGCCGGTAGACTGAAGGTCTTCATGCTTACTCTTTCGATCGGGTATTTGGCTGTGGAGTTGAGTAACGCCTGCGCGTGTCCCAACTTTACAGCCGGAGACACCGTTACTTTTTTCACAAACAGAGACGCAGAAAGTAATTTAAGATTGTAATCCCTGACTCCTTCTTTCATGAGACAAAATTCATCTTTACTTCGAACCATTTTAATTTTTAAATCAACACCGTTAAGTAACAGTTTATCCTGAAAAAATATATCGGAGTGAATATGACCGATCAAGTCAAAGGTTTTGCTTTCGGAACTAAAAAGGGCTCTGTTTCTGAATCCGTTGTTACGGCCTTGTGGGTCCGTCACGTCCATATGTCCGGCGGTGTCTTTGTAAAATAGACCCGCAGAATATTGCGTTTCCAAAGCAGTTTTGCTAAAATTTAAAATCAATTCCATAATTGCTCTGTAGGGGTACGTATTACTCGACTGACTTATGAGACGATCTCCCAACATAACGTCTACTTGAGAAAAGAGAGACGCTATAGGGTAGTTAACTACTCCGACCTTAGCATCGTTAGCTATGTCGGTGCCGTCTGTGTTTGTGATTTTACACCGGAGATGTAAAAAAGTGTTGTTCAAGTCTAGATAGTCTTCACCATTGCCCGCCACGAAAAACTCCAAGGGTCCGTTATCCGTTACGGCTGAAAGCGGCGGTATTTCGATGTAAACGTACTTTTCAATGCTCGTTTGGGTGTACGGTAGCGTAAAAATATCTAATTCCGACTTGGTGCATTCTGACGATAGACTGTGCAAGAAAGCCATGGCTTTAAAAAATGTTCACCTTTCTCTGTTTGACGGATGATGATGATGATGAGGTAGAACGCTTGTTTCCTCTTCGTTTGGTCTTTTTTACTCTGACTTTACCTTGCGTGATCTTGCGTTTTTTATTCGGAATGACGTACCTCCTTCCAGGAGGCCACCTAGCGTTTTTGTAGGCTATCGTAGCGAGTCCTGATCCCTCCTGTTTTTCAGTTCTGTTTGTGACGATGTTACTCACCACATCGCTTACGATTCCTTTTGCTGCGGATTTTAAATGAGGTTTTGCGATAGTGAATCCCCTTTTTATAATAGGAACGGCCATCCTAAAAAGCGCTTTAAAGATTCCGCCTAACCCCGACCCATACATGGTCGGACTTCCGTGATACCCCGGTAGACCATGTCCGGCTTGCTGCTGATAGTAGTCCACGTAGACCTGAGGGTCCGCGTACCTTGGGCGAATCATCGTTTAATCACGAAAAGAATGTTTTGCGGGTCTAACGTGAAGTTTAGCCACAAATTTCCCGTAGAGAAAAGGAACATGCAGATCTTGGTCAGTTTTGACTTCGATGATTATATCGCTTATCAGATTCTTACTCACAGGTACGTAGTGTGGCTTGTTGTAGGTTAATGTGACAATTTCGTTGTTTTTACCGCTTATATGTACACACCTCAACAAAGGTACAAAACTATCCCCTACTCTTTGATAATGAATAATATCTGTATACACAAACATTGTGTAAAATCCCCCGTAAATGTCGGAAGGATAGGGAGCCTCTGGGTTTTCACGCGTGAGTTCTTTTTTTTCTTCCAGACCCAGCACATGCGCCAGTTTTCCGTATGTACTTAGGGAATAGGACTTCTTTGTGTCCAAACGGATTTTGTTGGTCTGGGGGTTGTATTTAATTCTTACCTCAAGGCCTAAAAGTTTTAAAACCCTGTTCATTTCGTTAACCAATTCTTCCAGGTCACGGTAATACCCCTGGCTCATTTGACAGGTATGATAATCTATGGTAACGCCGTTGTCATAACGTACAAAAAATAGACTTTCCCAATTCCTCAAAGAGTACCATGTATGGGGATATTGCACTTCTGTAAGTGCCACCTCCCAATCGCCAACCAACTCGATGGGTTTAGCAAATTTAGTAGTGTAATTCGAAATCTTATTGTTAGGATAAACGTCGATGGATGAGTTGCTCGGTAGAGTCACAAAGAACCCACTCTCTTCCATGGTGCACCGATTATGATTTTCATTCGTATATCGCCCCAACGATTTAAACTTTAACAATATCCTTGGACGGAATCCAAGAGTTAAATTTATCGGGCCACCCCAACCATTTCACTAAACACATCTTTTTACCATTTTGTACCTTTTCATCCAATATTTTTTCAATTTTAAATGATTTATCTTTTCCGACTATAATCTTTTGCAGTTCTTGTTCATAAAACGTACCCTCTATCTTTTCACCATCGGCGTCTTGCAGTTTGTATACCGGAGGCTCTCTCGGTATCTGTTCGGAAATTGTGAAATATTCATCCGTGTAGTTTTGCTCGTAACCTTTTTCAAACTGACTTTTTAAACGTGAAATCCTAACAACGTCACCGACCTTAAACTTAAACCGTAGTTTCTTTGCTCTTGAAGGAAACAATCCGTACAAGGTTTTAAATACTTTGAAAGAGTTAGTTTCATTGACCTCTGTGGGTTTCATTTTTATACTGCTGTGGTAGTTGTGGTTGTAGGCGTCAACCAAATCCTGAACTACATCAGAGTATTTTCTTGTATTAAAGGCCGTAAAATATTTCCACATTTTATTCCTGAGCGTCTTGTTAAACCGCTCGCAGACGGAAGCTTTCAGTCCTGTACCCGTAGCAAAGTGAGTAATGTTGTGCTTTTTCATTAAGCCTTGAAAGATTTTGTTAAAAAACTCCTTTCCTTGATCGGTTTGTAGTTTTCTCGGAACTCGCCCTTCCTTTAGAATGGAATCAAAAGCTTTGCTCACCTCAGCTCCGGTCTTGTTTCGTAATACACGTACCCAAGCATATTTAGATAAAATATCGATACACGTCAACATAAATTTCATACCGTCGTTACTATCCGACACATTCGTCATATCCACTAAATCGGCTTGCCATTGTTCATCAACATCTTTCACAAAAACTCTGTTTCTTTTAAATTTCACAGAAATGGGTTTGTGAAGAGTATACGCATCCTGAGACGCTAACCAATTTTTAACATCGTTGTCGTTTGCCCTTTTACCTAGTTTTTCAACAACGGCTCTTTGTAAACTCTCAATCCCTCCATAAGACCCTGGATTTGAGGGATTATAATATATATTCTTCAACAACCTCTCAGACATATCGCCGTGTCTCTGCAATAATGGTCAAAAACGATTGTGTAATCAACATTTATTCTTACAAAAGTCTCGCAATATGAAAGATATTTACATTATGTTCCGTTAAAAAAGATAACAAAGAGTCAATTGTTTTTTCAACATCAACATTTTCCTTGTTTAACATTTTCAAAACACACACGTCGGTTACATAGGTAAAGATACATAGTAAGTGACCGGAGTTATATTCGGTCAATATTTCAAACATATGAGACAAAACGTGATGCATATATTCGTGTAAGGGGTATGAACTATTTGCCGCAACAGAAATTAAACTGTTCCAATTCGAGGATGAAGATCGCACTACTTCCATTTTTCTGTATAATTTTGATAAAGCGTCACCCGCGGATATCTGTCTCAGGCATGTTTCTTCATCGACTCTCAGTTCAATCATTTTGCGGAGGAGAGATTCACCCCGGTTCCTCAGGCATTTCTTGGAGAAGGATTTTGCGGAAGAGACGATGTTACCCATGTCAGAGACGGCTCAAGGGGTTCCAGAGAGCAATGAAAATTCCAATAGTCGATAATATCTTCTTTCACTCCATCGTTGTAAACAGATACAGTTTTGTCCTTGATCTCTTGCAGAGATGTCTTGAAGTCACGTTCATCTCGTAATTCGCACACGACCGTTTCAGCAACAGCTTGGAGTTTTTCCAAAGTCGGCACGTTCGAGATTCCGCACAACTTTAGAGCCCTGGCTAAGGTGTATTTCAGCCAAGGCCTAAAAAGTTTTGTCAACAGCCTTTTAGCGTTAAAGTGTAGGTACAGATCTTCAGGCTCAAACAAGCAGGTGTGTTGTAATTGGCTGGGATGGTCGATGGCGCATCCGTTGCAGTTTTCACGCATATCACTTTCAATGATTTTGTCCATCAGATCACCCGTCACAGCACGGATGATGGAAAGCACAGCCGAACTTACACAACCGTCGATTTCTACCATCGTTTCAGTCTGGGGTAAATCAGAGGAAATGTTTTCCGTGTTAGGAACGTAGGAATACAAGTTTAAGAGTTCTTGAGCCATTGCCAATGAGGCCCCGTCACTGTGTGTAGGGAAAAATGAAAACCTTGTGACTCCTTGATGACCGGTACAAGGATCTGACTTTATACTCTGCGTTCTGGGGTGTGAGTCACAACTCTGACTCCACCCCCAACCTCTTTCACAAACACACGATCGATTTCCAGATCGTGAACCTTTACAAACGGATAGCTGATGTCGGAATCAAAATGATCATTCAGTCTCATTTTTAATCTCTCCATACCTTTGATTCGTTCCAGCTCATTAAACAATTGTTCGACGTTTCCGACAAAATCTTCATATATCTCTTTCCAGTCATCCCACTGTACCGTCACGTGGTAGTCTTTTTTTTCAAGCAAAACGCCGCTCGCTGAGCGCTTGCGGTTGTGCAAGGTAGACAGACATATGACGTTGGATCCGTCATCATCGCCGAAAGCTTGTAAGCCAAAAGTGTACGACGATGCTTGGTCTGATGGTTTCCAGGGTGTTATGAGTATTTTAAATACAGGATTAGAACCCTTAGGTCCGTTTTTCACAAAATTGTTCAATTCAACGGTGCGCTTCTTGAAATTACCCCAGTCATAGCGATGCAAGGAAAAAAGTTCAGAGGCATCCGCAAAACTTGATGTCGGCCCGCTGTACAACACAACTCTGTCATTTTCTTGATCAAAATAGAACCCGAAATAACCACCTTTAGACAAACGCCACGCATGAATCGTGTCTGTGTCTTTCAAGCGCATTTTTGTTCTTGCTAAGATCGGCCGTATTTTTTTGGGTGCATCTGTGACAGAAGCCATGATTATTACGGCTATCTTCTAACCCTAACCGCCGCACAAACACTGACCCTTTAAATCCTTCGGCCTACAGGGCCTGTTGAATGAATGGGTGGAGACTTATGACGTTGCATACTCTGATTTGCTCGATCGTATGTATCTCGGTCACCTGATTGGGCGCCTTTTTTAAATGATGTTACCGAATCATTGCGTGTAATACGTAATTGACTCGTAAATAAAAGTCTATAGATCTCTGATCAACTCTCTCTCCGTCTCTCTCACGTGGCACAGGATGGGTTTGGCAATGGGTAACAGATGTCCGAAGGGATATCTATATTTTGCTGAATCAGGGTCTAGGTTCGTTCGGACCTTTTGACCCCGGCTAGGCTTCCCTTGTTTATACACACACACACACACACACACACACACACACACACACACACATACACAAACACATACACATGGGCATGGGCACAGGTGTGGGGTGGGGTGGGGTGCTTGAGTAACAGATGAGTTACTCATAACTCAGATAAGTTCAGATAATGAATCAGGGTCTAGGTTCGTTCGGACCTTTTGACACCGGCTAGGCTTCCCTTGTTTACACACAAACACATACACATACACATGGGCACAGGTGTGGGGTGGGGTGGGGTGTTTGAGTAACAGATGAGTTACTCATAAGTCAGATAAGTTCAGATAATGAATCAGGGTCTAGGTTCGTTCAGACCTTTTGACCCCGGCTAGGCATTGGTATGTGAGAATAGATAACAGACCTGTCAAAAAAGTTTGATGAAAAGTGCCCAGCTATCCCATTGGACGGCAACACAATAGGCGGGACTTCCGGAAGGAGGGATATCCAGAAGGCGGGACTTCCGGTGAAAATGCACGCTTCTGATTGGTCGAGGGAGGGACATGCAGGGGGCGTGGCTTGATGACGTGGCATGATCTGATTGGTCGAGACGACCTGTCAAAACTAGTTTGATGAAAAGTGCCTCCTATATCTCTCTCGTATAGACCAATGCCTTTCTCACGTGGACACTGCTATGACTTTAGAAAGTCAAAAATCATTGGAGAAGCAGTTGAAGGAGCTGCAGATGCAGACGAAAGAATTGAGGCTGGAAGGATCTCAGAAAGTGGATGAGAAATATGCATTGCACCCCAAAAAAGGATTGTCATGTGACAATATGTGTCCAGTGATTATCTGAGGACCGACATTAGAGTACAAGCCTTGGCAGAATACAGACATGTCTGATGTCATGGAAAAATTGCCAACTCTTCAAGATGGAGCACATCCTTGGAGTAAGAAGAGATCATGGTGGGAACAGAACCTGCTGTAGGAGATAAAGAGACTTCTTGCTATTCTCCGGGGAGTTCCAGCCATCGAAGAAATTCTGCAAAAAGCTGGATTTGATTGCTACATGGGGACAGCGGTAAATGATCCAGAACGGTTTGCTGCAATTAGAGGTCGGGTGTGGACAGCATTGAGATACATTTCCAACAAATATACATCCTGATAACATTGGGAGAACCATTGGGAGAGGAAGAAAACCCTAGAGCCTTATGTGTCAAGAACCCATCAAGGGAGAAATCACAGGGCATGACCCGGAAGCAAATCCATACAAAACAATAAATCCTTCGAGCCAAAATACAGAAAGGACTGCCGTTGTCTGTGAAAAACAAACTGGCAGAAGTCGTGGGCTTAGAAGGTATGGCAAAAGGGGTTTATACAGACCACATTTCTCATCAAGTGGAGTTGTATAGGGAGAAGGAACAGGACCAAAAAGAGCAAGATCAAGAGACCCTCAGAAAACCGACCTCACATACAACTGGTGGAGAACAAGAAAAAAGAAAAAAAAAAAATGCAAGCCCTGGTTATACCAAGCCAGCCTCCAAAAAATCAGCAAGATCAGCCTTCACAACAACTGCAGCCAAATCAGGTTCACCCTCATTGACTCAACCATCATCAGTGGTTCCAGATGTCTCCTGGCCACAGCCAGTTTTTGGTCAAGTACAGGTCTAGAGAGGACAGGGTCAAGGAATCATAGGAAGAGGAAGAAGATTTGATCCAACCTTTCAGCAATCCTTGAAGCATGCTACAACTGTGGAATGGTAGGTCACCTCGCTCGAGAGTGCAACAGACCAAGAGAAAGTTTCAGGGGAAATTACAGAGGAGGATTCAGGGTCCAATTGAGGCCATTCAGGGGACCGGTGAACCCTTATAGGGGCCTGGAACCAGGATTCTAGAGGTGTCCAGAGAATTCGAAAGGGGGTGTCAGCTGGTAGCATCAGAGCCAGAGTGATCCAACCATTGAGGTGAAAGTAAATAATTGACCATTAAAGATGATGGCAGATGGCGGAGCAGCTTTCACATGTAGCCAGCCTGAAGATGCTACACATCTCCCCATGTCTGGTCAGTGGATTCGGACAATCGGGTTTCAGGGAGTGAAACAGCTGATTCCTCTCACAGAACCAATAGAGCTCTGCTATAAAGATATGAAGATTACAATACCCATTCTGGTATCAGAACACACACCAATAGCATTGTTGGGAAGAGATGCTTTGTGCAAATTGAACTGCACAATAAAATGTACACCAGACGGATGCCTGGTGGAAGTGCCAAGTGACATTGTCCACCAACTACTGATGACGACAGAAGCCGAAGCTTCATCAGTGTTCTGGATTGGAAATCTTACTGCAGCCTTCTTGGAGCCGGCCAAGTTGTGGGAGATGTTTATTGCGGCAAACCTGCCTGATGCAGTACTGTTAAACAGTACTGTTATTCAGTATGTAGATGATCATAATTGCTGCAGATGTTGGCTGAGAAGGGGCATAAGGTCTCTCAGAAAAAGGTGCAGTACTGTCAGAAGAAGGTAATTTATTTGGGTCAGACAATAACGCAGGGGCACAGAAGTATTTCTGACAAACAGTTGAAGCTATTCGTTATGCTCCCAAGCCCAGAACAGTCAGGGAACTGATGACATTTTTATGTATTGCAAGTTATTCTATAGAGGACTATGCCAGTTTAATAGGGCCTTTGAGGGCTATGCTTAAAGATATTGGGAATGCTAAACTCCACTGTAACTTATCCGGGACACGAGATGGCCTTTTAGCATTTGAGACGATTAAACAGAGGTTACAAGAGGCTCCAGCATTGGCGCTTCCAGATTACTCTAAGAATTCCTTATTGTATGGGTCTTGTACTTCTACTGGAGGTAAATATGCATGTGCAGTCCTCTGTCAAGCGACAGGTACAGTAACAGGTCCACAGCCTATTTCTTATTATTCTACAGCATTTTCAGGAGTTGAATTAGGGTTGCCATTATGTTATAGAGCTATGGTAGGAGTCCATTTAATGTATGAGAAAGTGTCATCCAGTAACAATTATTACCCATCATAGCCTTAGAAATCTACTGAACCATGGCAAATACACATTGACTATGTCAAGGCTGAGTTATTATTATAAGCTTCTAGAACAGGAAGATGTCACCCTAATGAGGTGTGTCACAGTGAATCCAGCTGACACCTTGCCAACTTCAGAAGATGGTGAACCCCATGATTGTGTTCAAGACGCTGAGAAATACTCAAGGCTTAGGTCAGATTTGCAAGCCCTCCCACTGCATAATGCAGACTTGGAATATTGGACTGATGGGTCTTATTATAGGAGAGGCAATACATTGTGTGCAGGTTATGCAGTAGTAAAAGCCCAAGGAGCAAACTTTGTGGTTGAGAAAGCTGCAGTAATACCACAGCCTGCTTCAGCACAACTTGATAAACTTATAGGGTTAACAGAAGCATGTTTATTGGCAGAAGGTAAGCAAGTGACTATCTATACTGATTCTGCCTATGCACATAGCGTGTGTCACCTGTTTGGTGCAATATGGAATAGGGGGTTTAAGAAAACAGGTTCTCCTATACAGCATCATGAGCAAATAATAAAATTGTTACATGCCATGATGAAGCCCAAAGAAAGTGCTATAGCTAAATGTGCAACACATAAAAGAGACATGTCAAAAGTCATTCAGGGGAATAAAGCGGCTGATGACGCTGCACAGGTAGCAGCTGATGACGCTGCACAAGGAGCAGACAAATGGGGTGAAGTCTTTTTGGTTACGCATGAGGTAGACATGGAAGACAAAATAACAATCAAGGATGTGACCTTAATGCAGGAAGCAGTTCCTGATAAAGATAAACAGTTGTGGCGAGATCGAGGGGCCACTCCAGATTCTACTGGCCTTTAGAGTAATCATGAGGGGCTGATAGTCGCATAGTCCTATGCGTGATTTAGTAGTGGACTTTGTTGACATGATTAAACCAATAGGAGGTAAGAGATTTGTTAGTCGTGGAAGACTGATTTTCGAGATGGCCAGAGGCCTGTCCAACTAAACGGAAAGATGCACATTTAGTTGCCAAGTTTCTGTGCAGAGAAGTCATAAGCAAGTGGGGACTTCCACATCGAATATCCTCAGATAATGGGAAGGAGTTTGTAGAAGTGAAATTCATTAGATTAAATAGCGTCTTAGGGCAGTGTATCATCCACAAAGTCAGGAAATTTGTGTAAAAAATTTAATGGTAAGAACCGCATTGTGAAAATCTGTCAGCACAGGTCTGAATTGGGTTGCTGCACTTCCATTGGCGTTAATGGTGTGTCGATCACGTGAGCTGTGTGATTTGCACATGACACCGCATGAGTTGGCAACAGGCAGACGAATGCCAATGCCTTGCTTGCATACAAGTGTAAAGGGTTCAAGTCTTGGCCTTTTAGAAGATGAAATGAGAGCGTATGTAACATACATGGCTAATCCACATAAGAGAATATCCATGTATGTTTCTGACAGGCAAAAGAAAGAAGAGGTGCAGGAGAGGCTGGATGAGCAAAAGAGGAGTGTGGTGCAACCTGGGGACAAGTTGTTTGTGAAGGTGTTTAAAAGAAAATGATATAACGAACGCCGTGAAGGTCCTTTTGAGGTTGTGCGCAGTCCAAGTTAAAGGGTCTCCAACGTGGTATAATTTGTCACATTGTGGTAAAGCACCAAGGGAAGAAACACCTCATGTGCATGAAAGAGATGTGGAAGGCTCAAGAGAACCAGGACGTACAGAAGGAGAGAGGCAGGAAGATCTACAGGGTCAAACTCCAAAAGAGGAGATTGTCCATGATGTGGACAATGGTGATGACTCTGTGGGCATTTCTGATGATGCCGGAAATGACTCTGCAATTAACCAATAGGAAAGAAGATTTGGGGACATTGAGTTTAGGGATGTCCCAGAAACAGCAGGAACTAGTTCAGGGGAGTGTAAAGCACTAAAAGGGTACTGAGGACACTGATTCCTCAACAGGGGGAGTCAGAGAGTCAAATAGACGTACAAGTCCAAAACCAGTACAAAAAAGGGTCAGACCTAAACGTTACGAAGACTGAGGTAGATGTGTCATTGGAGAAGATGACTTTATTAGCATCAAATGTTACTGAAGATATAAATAAAGAAGTAACTTTCTTTCGTATTACAAAGAAGAAAGTCAATACATGATAAGAAACTGAATGTTTACTTACCTGTTAAACAGTTGCAGATGAAAACACAGCCAGTAAGACAGAATTCTAGATGCAGAAAACCACATACAGCTGGATATGGATAGACTCTTGAGATCATGAGGTCCTGTCAACAAGTAAGGCAAAGAAGAAAGTCAATACATGAAAAGAAACTGAATGTATACTTACCTGTTACACAGTTGCAGATGAATACACAGCCAGTAAGCCAGAGTTCCAGATTCAGACAACCATATACAGTTGATAAATAATCTCTTGGGATCATGTCCTGTGAACAAGTAAAACAAAGAAAAAAGTCAATACATAAAAAGAAACTGAATGCTTACTTACCGATTACACAGTTGCAGATGAAAAAAAGCCAGTAAGCTAGAGTTCCAG
This sequence comes from Salminus brasiliensis, assembly GCF_030463535.1. Classification (NCBI taxonomy): domain Eukaryota; kingdom Metazoa; phylum Chordata; class Actinopteri; order Characiformes; family Bryconidae; genus Salminus; species Salminus brasiliensis. The sequence goes on along the minus strand of NC_132883.1, from coordinate 22,734,578 downwards.
ATTCAGAAAACCATATACAGTTGATGTATAGTCTCTTGAGATCATGAGGTCCTGTGAACAAGTAAGACAAAGAAGAAAGTCAATACATTAAAATAAACGGAATGTATAGTTACCTGTTACACATTTGCAGATGAATACACCGTCAGTAATCCAAAATTCCAGATGCAGACGATGGCAAAAAGTTGGAGATGGATACACTCTTAGGATCAAGAGGTCATATAAACAAGTAAGACAAATAAAGTCAATACATGAAAAGAAACTGAATGTATACTTACCTGTTACAGAGTTGCAGATTAATACACAGCCAGTAAGAAAGAATTCCAGATGCAGACAACCACATACAGCTGGACATGGATAGCCTCTTGGGATCATGAAATCCTGTCAACAAGTAAGACAAAGAAGAAAGTCAATACATGAAAAGAAACTGAAAGTATACTCACCTGTTACACAGTTGAAGATAAATAAACAGCCAATAAGAAGAAAAATCCAGATACAGACAACGGCAAACAGCTGGAGATGAACAGTCTCTTAGCATCATGAGGTCCTGTGAACAAGAAAGTCAATACATGAAAAGAAACTGAATGTTTACTTACCTGTTACACAGTTGCAGATGAATACACAGCCAGTACGACAGAGTTCCAGATGCAGACTACGGCAAAAAGTTGGAAATAGATAGTCTCTTGGTATCATGAGGGCCTGTCAACAAGTAAGACAAAGAAGAAAGTCAAAACATGAAAAGAAACTGAATGTATACTTACCTGTTACACAGTTGCAGATGAAAAAAAAGCCAGTAAGCCAGAGTTCCAGATTCAGACAACCATATACAGTTGATGTATCGTCTCTTGAGATCACAAGGTCCTGTCAACAAGTAAGACAAAGAAGAAAATCAAAATATGAAAAGAAACTGAATGTTTACTTACCTGTAACACAGTTGCAGATTAATACACAGTCAGTAAGAAAGAATTCAAGATGCAGACAACCACATACAGCTGCATATGGACAGTCTCTTGGGATCATGAAGTCCTGTGAACAAGTAAGACTAAGAAGAAAGTCAATACATGAAAAGAAACTGAATGCTTACTTACCGATTACACAGTTGCAGATGAATAGAAAGTCAGTCAGATTGAGATCCAGATGCAGACAACGGCAAACACTTGGAGATCGATAGCCTCTTGGGATCATGAAGTCCTGTCAACAAGTAAGACAAAGAAGAAAGTCAATACATGAAAAGAAACTGAATGTTTACTTACCTGTTACACAGTTGCAGATGAATACACAGCCAGTAAGAAAGACTTCCAGATGCAGACAACCACATACAGATGGACATAGATAGTGTCTTGCGATCATGAAGTCCTGTGAACAAGTAAAACAAAGAAAAAAAGTCAAATCATGAAAAGAAACTGAATGCTTACTTACCGATTACACAGTTGCGGATGAAAAAAAGCCAGTAAGCTAGAGTTCCAGATTCAGACAACCATATACAGTTGATGTATAGTCTCTTGAGATCATGAGGTCCTGTGAAAGGGACAAAATGAAAGTCAATACATGAAAAGAAGCGGAATGTATACTTACTTGTTACACAGTTGCAGACTAATACACAGCCAGTAAGAAAGACTTCCAGATGCAGACAACCACATACAGCTGGACATGAATATCTCTTGGGATCATGAAGTCCTGACAAAGAGTAAAACAAAAATGAAAATCAATATATGAAAAGAAACTGAATGTATACTTACCTGTTACACAGTTGCAGATGAAAAAAAAGGCCAGTAAGCCAGAGTTCCAGATGCAGACAACCATATACAGTTGATGTAAAGTCTCTTGGGATCACGAGGTCCTGTGAACAAGTAAAACAATGAAGAAAGTTAATACATGAAAAGAAACAGAATGTTTACTTACCTGTGACACAGTTGCAGATGAATACACAGCAAGAAAGAAAGAATTCCAGATGCAGACAACATACAGCTGGACATGGACAGTCTCTTGGGATCATGAAGGCCTGTGAACAAGTAAGACAAAGAAGAAAGTCAATACATGAAAATAAACTGAATGCTTACTTACCGATTACACAGTTGTAGATGAATAGAAAATCAGTCAAATTGAGATCCAGATGCAGACAACGGCAAACACTTGGAGATCGACAGACTCTTGGGATCATGAGGTCCTGTAAACAAGACAAAAAGAAAGTCAATACATGAAAAGAAACTGAATGTATACTTACCTGTTACACAGTTGCAGATGAATACACAGCCAGTAAGCCAGAGTTCCAGATTCAGACAACCATATACAGTTGATAAATAATCTCTTGGGATCATGTCCTGTGAACAAGTAAAACAAAGAAAAAAGTCAATACATAAAAAGAAACTGAATGCTTACTTACCGATTACACAGTTGCAGATGAAAAAAAGCCAGTAAGCTAGAGTTCCAGATTCAGAAAACCATATACAGTTGATGTATAGTCTCTTGAGATCATGAGGTCCTGTGAACAAGTAAGACAAAGAAGAAAGTCAATACATTAAAATAAACGGAATGTATAGTTACCTGTTACACAGTTGCAGATGAATACACCGTCAGTAATCCAAAATTCCAGATGCAGACGATGGCAAAAAGTTGGAGATGGATACACTCTTAGGATCAAGAGGTCATATAAACAAGTAAGACAAATAAAGTCAATACATGAAAAGAAACTGAATGTATACTTACCTGTTACAGAGTTGCAGATTAATACACAGCCAGTAAGAAAGAATTCCAGATGCAGACAACCACATACAGCTGGACATGGATAGCCTCTTGGGATCATGAAATCCTGTCAACAAGTAAGACAAAGAAGAAAGTCAATACATGAAAAGAAACTGAAAGTATACTCACCTGTTACACAGTTGAAGATAAATAAACAGCCAATAAGAAGAAAAATCCAGATACAGACAACGGCAAACAGCTGGAGATGAACAGTCTCTTGGCATCATGAGGTCCTGTGAACAAGAAAGTCAATACATGAAAAGAAACTGAATGTTTACTTACCTGTTACACAGTTGCAGATGAATACACAGCCAGTACGACAGAGTTCCAGATGCAGACTACGGCAAAAAGTTGGAAATAGATAGTCTCTTGGTATCATGAGGGCCTGTCAACAAGTAAGACAAAGAAGAAAGTCAAAACATGAAAAGAAACTGAATGTATACTTACCTGTTACACAGTTGCTGATGAAAAAAAAGCCAGTAAGCCAGAGTTCCAGATTCAGACAACCATATACAGTTGATGTATCGTCTCTTGAGATCACGAGGTCCTGTCAACAAGTAAGACAAAGAAGAAAATCAAAATATGAAAAGAAACTGAATGTTTACTTACCTGTAACACAGTTGCAGATTAATACACAGTCAGTAAGAAAGAATTCAAGATGCAGACAACCACATACAGCTGCATATGGACAGTCTCTTCAGATCATGAAGTCCTGTGAACAAGTAAGACTAAGAAGAAAGTCAATACATGAAAAGAAACTGAATGCTTACTTACCGATTACACAGTTGCAGATGAATAGAAAGTCAGTCAGATTGAGATCCAGATGCAGACAACGGCAAACACTTGGAGATCGATAGCCTCTTGGGATCATGAAGTCCTGTCAACAAGTAAGACAAAGAAGAAAGTCAATACATGAAAAGAAACTGAATGTTTACTTACCTGTTACACAGTTGCAGATGAATACACAGCCAGTAAGAAAGACTTCCAGATGCAGACAACCACATACAGATGGACATGGATAGTGTCTTGCGATCATGAAGTCCTGTGAACAAGTAAAACAAAGAAAAAAAGTCAAATCATGAAAAGAAACTGAATGCTTACTTACCGATTACACAGTTGCAGATGAAAAAAAGCCAGTAAGCTAGAGTTCCAGATTCAGACAACCATATACAGTTGATGTATAGTCTCTTGAGATCATGAGGTCCTGTGAAAGGGACAAAATGAAAGTCAATACATGAAAAGAAGCGGAATGTATACTTACTTGTTACACAGTTGCAGACTAATACACAGCCAGTAAGAAAGACTTCCAGATGCAGACAACCACATACAGCTGGACATGGACAGTCTCTTGGGATCATGAAGGCCTGTGAACAAGTAAGACAAAGAAGAAAGTCAATACATGAAAATAAACTGAATGCTTACTTACCGATTACACAGTTGCAGATGAATAAAAAATCAGTCAGATTGAGATCCAGATGCAGACAACGGCAAACACTTGGAGATCGATAGCCTCTTGGGATCATGAAGTCCTGTGAACAAGTAAGAAAAAGAAGAAAATTAAAATATGAAAAGAAACTGAATGTTTACTTACCTGTAACACAGTTGCAGATGATTACACAGCCAATAAGACGAAAAATCCAGATGCAGATAACTGCAAACAGCTGGAGATGAATAGTCTTTTGGGATCATGAGGTCCTGTAAACAAAAGAAACTGAATGCTTTTCTACCGATTACACAGTTGCAGATGAATACACAGTCAGTAAGAAAGAATTCCACATGCAGACAACGGCAAACAGCTGGAGATGAATAGTCTCTTCGGATCATGAGGTCCTGTAAACAAGACAAAGAAGAAAGTCAATACATGAAAAGAAACTGAATGCTTAATTACCCGTCACACAGTTGCAGATGAATACACAGCCAATAAGACGTAAAATCCAGATGCAGACAACGGCAAACAGCTGGAGATAAATAGTCTCTTGGGATCATGAGGTCCTGTAAACAAAACAAAAAAAAGTCAATACATGAAAAGAAGCGGAATGTATACTTACCTGTTACACAGTTGCAGATGAATACACAGCCAATAAGACGAAAAATCCAGATGCAGATGAATAGTCTCTTGAGATAATGAGGTCCTGTAAACAAGACAAAGAAGAAAGTCAATACATAAAAAGAAACTGAATGTATACTTACCTGTAACACAGTTGCAGATGAATACACAGCCAATAAGACGAAAAATCCAGATGCAGATGAATAGTCTCTTGAGATAATGAGGTCCTGTAAACAAGACAAAAAGAAAGTCAATACATGAAAAGGAACTGAATGTATACTTACCTGTTACAAAGTTGCAGATGAATACAAAGCCAGTAAGAAAGAGTTCCAGATGCAGACAACCACATCCAGCTGGACAAGGACAGTCTCTTGGGATCATGAAGTCCTTTGAACAAGTAAGACAAAGAAGAAAGTCAATACATGAAAAGAAACTGAATGTATACTTACCTGTTACAAAGTTGCAGATGAATACAAATCCAGTAAGAAAGAATTCCAGATTCAGACAACCACATCCAGCTGGAAATGGAAAGTCTCTTGGGATCATGAGGTCCTGTAAACAAGACAAAGAAGAAAGTCAACACACGAAAAGAAACTGAATGTATACTTACCTGTTACACAGTTGCAGATGAATAGAAAGTCAGTCAGATTGAGTTCCAGATGCAGACAACGGCAAACACTTGGAGATCGATAGCCTCTTGGGGTCATGAAGTCCTGTGAACAAGTAAGAAAATGAAGAAAGTCAAAACATGAAAAGAAACTGAATGTATACTTACCTATAACACAGTTGCAGATGAATACACAGCCAATAAGACGAAAAATCCAGATGCAGCTGAATAGTCTCTTGGGATCACGAGGTCCTGTGAACAAGTAAGACAAAGAAGAAAGTCAAACCATGAAAAGAAACTGAATGTATACTTACCTATAACACAGTTGCAGATGAATACACAGCCAATAAAACGTAAAATCCAGATGCAGACAACGGCAAACAGCTGGAGATGAATAGTCTCTTGGGATCATGAGGTCCTGTAATCAAAACAAAAAAAAGTCAATACATGAAAAGAAACTGAATGTATACTTACCTGTTACACAGTTGCAGATGAATACACAGCCAGTAAGAAAGAATTCCAGATGCAGACAACCACATACAGCTGCATATGGACAGTCGCTTGGGATCATGAAGTCATGTGAACAAGTAAGACTAAGAAGAAAGTCAATACATGAAAAGAAACTGAATGCTTACTTACCGATTACACAGTTGCAGATAAATTGAAAGTCAGTCAGATTGAGATCCAGATGCAGACAACGGCAAACACTTGGAGATCGATAGCCTCTTGGGATCATGAAGTCCTGTCAACAAGTAAGACAAAGAAGAAAGTCAATACATGAAAAGAAACTGAATGCTTACTTACCGATTACATAGTTGCAGATGAAAAAAAGCCAGTAAGCTAGAGTTCCAGATTCAGACAACCATATACAGTTGATGTATAGACTCTTGAGATCATGAGGTCCTGTGAAAGGGACAAAATGAAAGTCAATACATGAAAAGAAATGGAATGTATACTTACCTGTTACACAGTTGCAGACTAATACACAGCCAGTAAGAAAGACTTCCAGATGCAGACAACCACATACAGCTGGACTTGAATATCTCTTGGGATCATGAAGTCCTGACAAAGAGTAAGACAAAGATGAAAATCAAAATATGAAAAGAAACTGAATGTATACTTACCTGTTACACAGTTGCAGATGAAAAAAAGGCCAGTAAGCCAGAGTTCCAGATGCAGACAACCATATACAGTTGATGTATAGTCTCTTGGGATCACGAGGTCCTGTGAACAAGTAATGTATGCTTGAATGTATACTTACCTGTTACACAGTTGCAGATGAATAGAAAGTCAGTCAGATTGAGTTCCAGATGCAGACAACGGCAAACACTTGGAGATCGATAGCCTCTTGGGGTCATGAAGTCCTGTGAACAAGTAAGAAAAAGAAGAACGTCAAACCATGAAAAAAAACTGAATGTATACTTACCTATAACACAGTTGCAGATGAATACACAGCCAATAAGACGAAAAATCCAGATGCAGCTGAATAGTCTCTTGGGATCACGAGGTCCTGTGAACAAGTAAGACAAAGAAGAAAGTCAAACCATGAAAAGAAACCGATTACACAGTTGCAGATAAATTGAAAGTCAGTCAGATTGAGATCCAGATGCAGACAACGGCAAACACTTGGAGATCGATAGCCTCTTGGGATCATGAAGTCCTGTCAACAAGTAAAACAATGAAGAAAGTTAATACATGAAAAGAAACGGAATGTTTACTTACCTGTTACACAGTTGCAGATGAATACACAGCAAGAAAGAAAGAATTCCAGATGCAGACAACATACAGCTGGACATGGACAGTCTCTTGGGATCATGAAGGCCTGTGAACAAGTAAGACAAAGAAGAAAGTCAATACATGAAAAGAAACTGAATGTATACTTACTTGTTACACAGTTGCAGATGAAAAAAAAAAAAAAAAACGTAAGCCAGAGTTCCAGATTCAGACAACCATATACAGTTGATGTATAGCCTCTTGGGATCACAAAATCCTGTGAACAAGTAAGACAAAGAAGGAAGTCAATACATGAAAATAAACTGAATGCTTACTTACCGATTACACAGATGCACATGAATAGAAAATCAGTCAGATTGAGATCCAGATGCAGACAACGGCAAACACTTGGAGATCGACAGACTCTTGGGATCATGAGGTCCTGTAAACAAGACAAAAAGAAATTCAATACATGTAAAGAAACTGAATGTATACTTACCTGTTACACAGTTGCAGATGAATACACAGCCAATAAGACGAAAAATCCAGATGCAGACAACCACATACAGCTGGATATGGACAGTCTCTTGGGATCATGAAGTCCTGTGAACAAGTAAGACAGTGAAAATCAAAATATGAAAAGAAACTGAACGTATACTTACCTGTTACACAGTTGCAGATGAATAGAAAGACAGTCAGATTGAGTTACAGATGCAGACAACGGCAAACAGCTGGAGATGAATAGTCTTTTGGGATCATGAGGTCCTGTAAACAAGACAAAAAGAAAGTCAATACATGAAAAGAAACCGAATGGATACTTACCTGTTACACAGTTGCAGATGAATATACAGCCAATAAGACGAAAAATCCAGATGCAGATGAATAGTCTCTTGGGCTCATGAGGTCCTGTAAACAAGACAAAGAAGAAAGTCAATGCAGGAAAAGAAACTGAATGCTTACTTAGCAATTACACATTTGCAGATGAATAGAAAGTCACAGCCAGTAAGAAAGAATTCCAGATGCAGGCAACCACATACAGCTGCACATGGAAAGTGTCTTGGGATCATGAAGTCCTGTCAACAAGTAAGACAAAGAAGAAAATCAAAACATGAAAAGAAACTGAATGTATACTTACCTGTTACACAGTTGCAGATGAATACACAGTCAGTAAGAAAGAATTCCAGATGCAGACAACCACATACAGCTGGACATCGATAGCCTCTTGGGATCATGAAGTCCTGTAAACAAGACAAAAAGAAAGTCAATACATGAAAAGAAACTGAACGTATACTTACCTGTTACACAGTTGCAGATGAAAAGAAACGGAATGTATACTAACCTGTAACACAGTTGCAGATTAATACAAAGCCAAAAAGAAAAAAAAATCCAGATGCAGACAACAGCAACCAGCTGGAGATGAATACTCTCTTGGGATCATGACGTCCTGTCAACAAGTAAGACAAAGAAGAAAATCAAAATATGAAAAGAAATTGAATGTATACTTACCTATAACACAGTTGCAGATGAATACACAGCCAATAAAACGTAAAATCCAGATGCAGACAACGGCAAACAGCTTGAGATGAATAGTCTCTTGGGATAATGAGTCAATAAAAAAGTCAATACATGAATAGAATCGAAATGTATACTTACCTGTTACACAGTTGCAGGTGAATAGAAAGTCAGTCAGACTGAGATCGAGATGCAGACAACGGCAAACACTTGGAGATCGATAGCCTTCTGGGATCATGAAGTCCTGTGAACAAGACATACAAAGAAGAAAATCTAAATACGAAAAGAAACTGAATGTACACTTACCTGTTACACAGTTGCAGATGAATACACAGCAAGAAAGAAAGAATTCCAGATGCAGACAACCACATACAGCTGGACATGGACAGACTCTTGGGATCATGAAGTACTGTGAACAAGACAAAGAAGAAAATCAAAATATGAAAAGAAACTGAATGTATACTTACCTGTTACACAGTTGCTGATAAAGAAAAGCCAGTAAGCCAGAGTTCCAGATTCAGACAACCATATACAATTGATGTATAAACTCTTGGGATCACAAGGTCCTGTGAACAAGTAAGACAAAAAAGAAAGACAATACATGAAAAGAAACTGAATGTATACTTACCTGTTACACAGTTGCAGATGAATATAAAGTCAGACAGATTGAGTTCCAGATGCAGACAACTGCAAACAGCTGGAGATGAATACTCTCTTGGGATCATGAGGTCCTGTAAACAAGATAAAAAGAAAGTCAATACATGAAAAGAAACTGAATGTATACTTACCTGTTACACTGTTGCAGATGAATACAAAGCCAATAAGATGAAAAATCCAGATGCAGATGAATATTCTCTTGGGATCATGAAGTCCTGTGAACAAGACAAAGAAGAAAATCAAAATATGAAAAGAAACTGAATGTATACTTACGTGTAACACAGTTGCAGATGAATACACACCCAATAAGACATAAAATCCAGATGCAGACAACGGCAAACAGGTGGAAATGAATAGTCTCTTGGGATCATGAGGTCCTGTAAACAAGACAAAAAAAAAAGCCAATACATGAAAAGAAACTGAATGTATACTTACCTGTTACACAGTTGCAGTTGAAAAAAAGCCAGTAAGCCAGAGTTCCAGATTCAGACAACCATATACAGCTGGACATCGATAGCCTCTTGGGATCACGAGGTACTGTGAACAAGGAAGACAAAGAAGAAAGTCAATACATGAAAAGAAATTGAATGTATACTTACCTGTTACAAATTTGCAGATGAATAGAAATTCAGTCAGATTGAGATCCTGATGCAGACAACGGCAAACACTTGGAGATCGATAGCCTCTTGGGATCATGAAGTCCTGTGAACAAGTAAGACAAAGAAGAAAATCAAAACATGAAAAGAAACTGAATGTATACTTACTTGTTACAAAGTTGCAGATGAATACAAATCCAGTAAGAAAGAATTCCAGATGCAGACAACCACATCCAGCTGGACATGGAAAGTCTCTTGGGATCATGAGGTCCTGTAAACAAGTCAGAGAAGAAAGTCAATACATGAAAAGAAACTAAATGTATACTTACCTGTTACAAAGTTGCAGATGAATACAAAGCCAGTAAGAAAGAATTCCAGATGCAGACAACCACATCCAGCTGGACATGGATAGCCTCTTGGGATCATGAAGTCCTGTGAACAAGTAAGACAAAGAAGAAAGTCAATACATGAAAAGAAATTGAATGTATACTTACCTGTTACAAATTTGCAGATGAATAGAAATTCAGTCAGATTGAGATCCTGATGCAGACAACGGCAAACACTTGGAGATCGATAGCCTCTTGGGATCATGAAGTCCTGTGAACAAGTAAGACAAAGAAGAAAATCAAAACATGAAAAGAAACTGAATGTATACTTACCTGTTACAAAGTTGCAGATGAATACAAATCCAGTAAGAAAGAATTCCAGATGCAGACAACCACATCCAGCTGGACATGGAAAGTCTCTTGGGATCATGAGGTCCTGTAAACAAGTCAAAGAAGAAAGTCAATACATGAAAAGAAACTAAATGTATACTTACCTGTTACACAGTTGCAGATGAACAGAAACGGTATGTATACTTACCAGTTGCACAGTTGCAGATGAATAAAAAGTCATTCAGATTGAGTTGCAGATGCAGACAATGGCAAACACTTGGAGATCTATAGCCTCTTGGGATCATGAAGTCCTGTGAACAAGTAAGACAAAGAAGAAAGTCAAATCATGAAAAGAAACTGAATGTTTACTTACCTGTAACACAGTTGCAGATGAATACACAGCCAATAAGACGAAAAATCCAGATGCAGTTGAATAGTCTCTTGGGATCACGAGGTCCTGTGAATAAGTAAGACAAAGAAGAAAGTCAATACATGAAAAGAAACGGAATGTATACTTACCTATAACACAGTTGCAGATGAATACACAGCCAATAAAATGTAAAATCCAGATGCAGACAACGGCAAACAGCTGGAGATGAATAGTCTCTTGGGATCATGAGGTCCTGTAAACAAGACAAAAAAAAAAGTCAATACATGAATAGAAACGGAATGTATACCTACCTGTTACACAGTTGCAGATGAAAAGAAACGGAATGTATACTTACCTGTTACAAAGTTGCAGATGAATAGAAAGTCAGTAAGAAAGAATTCCAGATGCAGACAACCACATACAGCTGGACATCGATAGCCTCTTGGGATCATGAAGTCCTGTAAACAAGACAAAAAGAAAGTCAATACATGAAAAGAAACTGAATGTATACTTACCTGTTACACAGTTGCAGATGAATAGGAAGTACGTTAGATTGAGTTCCAGATGCAGACAACGGTAAGCACTTGGAGATCGATAGCCTCTTGGGATCATGAAGTCCTGACAAGAAGTAAGACAAAGAAGAAAATCAAAACATGAAAAGAAACTGAATGTATACTTACCTGTTACAAAGTTGCAGATGAATAAAAAAAGCTAGTAAGCCAGAGTTCCAGATGCAGATAACCATATACAGTTGATGCATAGTCTCTTGGGATCATGAGGTCCTGTAAACAAGACAAAGAAGAAAGTCAATACATGAAAAGAAACTGAATGTATACTTACCTGTTACACAGTTGCAGATGAATAGGAAGTACGTTAGATTGAGTTCCAGATGCAGACAACGGCAAGCACTTGGAGATCGATAGCCTCTTGGGATCATGAAGTCCTGTCAAGAAGTAAGACAAAGAAGAATATCAAAACATGAAAAGAAACTGAATGTATACTTACCTGTTACACAGTTGCAGATGAATACACAGTCAGTAAGAAAGAATTCCAGATGCAGACAACCACATACAGCTGGACATGGACAGTCTCTTGGGATCATGAAGTCCTGTGAACAAGTAAGAAAAAGAAGAAAGTCAAAACATGAAAAGAAACTGAATATATACTTACCTGTTGCACAGTTGCAGATGAATAGAAAGTCAGAAACGGAAGTCAAGAAACGGAAACGGAAGTCAAGAAACGGAATGTATACTTACCTGTTACACAGTTGCAGATGAATACAAAGCCAGTAAGAAAGAATTCCAGATGCAGACAACCACATACAGCTGGACATCGATAGCCTCTTGGGATCATGAAGTCCTGTCAAGAAGTAAGACAAAGAAGAAAATCAAAACATGAAAAGAAACTGAATGTATACTTACCTTTAACACAGTTGCAGATGAATACACAGCCAATAAGACAAAAAATCCAGATGCAGATGAATAGTCTCTTGGGATCATGAGGTCCTGTAAACAAGACAAAGAAGAAAGTCAATACATGAAAAGAAACTGAATGTATACTTACCTGTTACACAGTTGCAGAAGAAAAAAAGCCAGTAAGCCAGAGTTCCAGATTCAGACAACCATATACAGTTGATGTATAGTCTCTTGGGATCACGAGGTCCTGTGAACAAGATAAAGAAGAAAGTCAATGCATGAAAAGAAGCTGAATGTATACTTACCTGTAACAAAGTTCCAAATGAATACACAACCATTAAGAAAGAATTCCAGATGCAGACAACCACAAATAGCTGGACATGGACAGTCTCTTGGGATCATGAAGTCCTGTGAACACGTGAGACAACGAAGAAAGTCAATACATGAAAAGAAACTGAATGTATACTTACCTGTTACAAAGTTGCAGATGAATACAAAGCCAGTAAGAAAGAATTCCAGATGCAGACAACCACATCCAGCTGGACATGAATAGTCTCTTGGGATCATGAGGTCCTGTACACAAGACAAAGAAGAAAGTCAATACATGAAAAGTAACTGAATTTATACTTGCCTGTTACACTGTTGCAGATGAATACACAGTCAGTAAGAAAGAATTCCAGATGCAGACAACCACATACAGCTGGACATCGATAGCCTCTTGGGATCATGAGGTCCTGTAAACAAGACAAAGAAGAAAGTCAATACATGAAAAGAAACTGAATGTATACTTACCTGTTACACAGTTGCAGATGAAAAAAAAAAGCTAGTAAGCCAGAGTTCCAGATGCAGATAACCATATACAGTTGATGCATAGTCTCTTGGGATCACGAGGTTCTGTGAACAAGTAAGACAAAGAAGAAAGTCAATACATGAAAAGAATCTGAATGCTTACTTACCGATTACACAGTTGCAGATGAATAGAAAGTCAGTCAGATTGAGATCCAGATGCAGACAACGGCAAACACTTGGAGATCGATAGCCTCTTGGGATCATGAAGTCCTGTGAACAAGTAAGACAAAGAAGAAAATCAAAATATGAAAAGAAATGGAATGTATACTTAACTGTAACACAATTGCAGATGAATAGAAAGTTCGTCAGATTGAGTGCCAGATGCAGACAATGGCAAGAAGTTGGAGATGAATAGTCTCTTGGGATCATGAGGTCCTGTAAACAAGAAAAAAAGAAAGTCAATACATGAAAAGAAAGTGAATGCTTACTTACCAATTACACAGTTGGAGATGAATACACAGCCATTAAGAAAGAATTCCAGATGCAGACAACCACATACAGCTGGACATGGACAGACTCTTGGGATCATGAAGTCCTGTGAACAAGTGAGACAACGAAGAAAGTCAATACATGAAAAGAAGCTGAATTTATACTTACCTGTTACAAAGTTGCAGATGAATACAAAGCCAGTAAGCCAGAGTTCCAGATTCAGTCAACCATATACAGTTGATGTATAGTCTCTTGGGATCATGAGGTCCTGTAAACAAGACAAAGAAGAAAGTCAATACATGAAAAGTAACTGAATTTATACTTACCTGTTACACTGTTGCAGATGAATACACAGTCAGTAAGAAAGAATTCCAGATGCAGACAACCACATACAGCTGGACATCGATAGCCTCTTAGGATCATGAGGTCCTGTAAACAAGACAAAGAAGAAAGTCAATACATGAAAAGAAACTGAATGCTTACTTACCAATTACACAGTTGGAGATGAATACACAGCCATTAAGAAAGAATTCCAGATGCAGACAACCACATACAGCTGGACATGGACAGACTCTTGGGATCATGAAGTCCTGTGAACAAGTAAGACAATATATAAAGTCAATACATGAAAAGAAGCTGAATGTATACTTACCTGTTACACAGTTGCAGATGAAAAAAAGCCAGTAAGCCAGAGTTCCAGATTCAGTCAACCATATACAGTTGATGTATAGTCTCCTGGGATCATGAAGTCCTGTGAACAAGTAAGACAAAGAAAAAAGTAAATACATGAAAAGAAACTGAATGTATACTTACCTGTAACACAGTTGCAGATGAACACAGCCAATAAGACGAAAAATCCAGATGCAGACAATGGCAAACACTTGGAGATCGATAGCCTCATGGGATCATGAAGTCCTGTCAACAAGTAACAAAGAAGAAAATCCAAATATGAAAAGAAACTGAATGTATACTTACCTGTATCACAGTTGCAGATTAATACACAGCCAATAAGATGAAAAATCCAGATGCAGACAACAGCAAACAGCTGGAGATGAATAGTCTCTTGGGATCATGAAGTCCTGTGAACAAGTAAGACAAACAAGAAGTTCAATACATGAAAAGAAACTGAATGTATACTTACCTATTACAAAGTTGCAGATGAAAACAAAGCCAGTAAGAAAGAATTCCAGATGCAGACAACCACATCCAGCTGGACACAGATAGTCTCGTGGGATCATGAGGTCCTGTAAAGAAGACAAAGAAGAAAGTCAATATATGAAAAGAAACTGAATGTATACTTACCTGTTACACAGTTGCAGATGAATACACAGTCAGTAAGAAAGAATTTCAGATGCAGACAACAACATACAGCTGGAGATCGATAGCCTGTTGGGATCATGAGGTCCTGTAAACAAGACAAAAAGAAAGTCAATACATGAAAAGAAACTGAATGTATACTTACCTGTTACACAGTTGCAGTTGAAAAAAAGCCAGTAAGCCAGAGTTCCAGATTCAGACAACCATATACAGTTGATGTATAGTCTCTTGGGATGATGAGGTCCTGTGAACAAGTAAGACAAAGAAGAAAGTCAATACATGAAAAGAAATTGAATGTATACTTATCTGTAACACAGTTGCAGATGAAAAGAAACGGAATGTATACTTACCTGTTACACAGTTGCAGATGAAAACAAAGCCAGTAAGAAAGAGTTCCAGATGCAGACAACCACATACAGCTGGACAAGGACAGTCTCTTGGGATCATGAAGTCCTGTCAAGAAGAAAGACAAAGAAGAAAATCAAAACATGAAAAGAAACTGAATGTATACTTACCTGATACACAGTTGCAGATGAATACACAGTCAGTAAGAAAGAATTCCAGATGCAGACAACCAAATTCAGCTGGACATCGATAGCCTCTTGGGATCATGAAGTCCTGTAAAGAAGTAAGACAAAGATGAAAATCAAAACATAAAAAGAAACTGAATGTTTACTTACCTTTAACACAGTTGCAGATGAATACACAGCCAATTAGACAAAAAATCCAGATGCAGATGAATAGTCTCTTGGGATCATGAGGTCCTGTAAACAAGACAAAGAAGAAAGTCAATACATGAAAAGAAACTGAATGTATACTTACCTGTTACACAGTTGCAGATGAATACACAGCCAGTAAGAAAGAATTCCAGATGCAGACAACCACATACAGCTGCATATGGACAGTCGCTTGGGATCATGAAGTCATGTGAACAAGTAAGACTAAGAAGAAAGTCAATACATGAAAAGAAACTGAATGCTTACTTACCGATTACACAGTTGCAGATAAATTGAAAGTCAGTCAGATTGAGATCCAGATGCAGACAACGGCAATCACTTGGAGATCGATAGCCTCTTGGGATCATGAAGTCCTGTCAACAAGTAAGACAAAGAAGAAAGTCAATACATGAAAAGAAACTGAATGCTTACTTACCGATTACATAGTTGCAGATGAAAAAAAGCCAGTAAGCTAGAGTTCCAGATTCAGACAACCATATACAGTTGATGTATAGACTCTTGAGATCATGAGGTCCTGTGAAAGGGACAAAATGAAAGTCAATACATGAAAAGAAATGGAATGTATACTTACCTGTTACACAGTTGCAGACTAATACACAGCCAGTAAGAAAGACTTCCAGATGCAGACAACCACATACAGCTGGACTTGAATATCTCTTGGGATCATGAAGTCCTGACAAAGAGTAAGACAAAGATGAAAATCAAAATATGAAAAGAAACTGAATGTATACTTACCTGTTACACAGTTGCAGATGAAAAAAAGGCCAGTAAGCCAGAGTTCCAGATGCAGACAACCATATACAGTTGATGTATAGTCTCTTGGGATCACGAGGTCCTGTGAACAAGTAATGTATGCTTGAATGTATACTTACCTGTTACACAGTTGCAGATGAATAGAAAGTCAGTCAGATTGAGTTCCAGATGCAGACAACGGCAAACACTTGGAGATCGATAGCCTCTTGGGGTCATGAAGTCCTGTGAACAAGTAAGAAAAAGAAGAACGTCAAACCATGAAAAAAAACTGAATGTATACTTACCTATAACACAGTTGCAGATGAATACACAGCCAATAAGACGAAAAATCCAGATGCAGCTGAATAATCTCTTGGGATCACGAGGTCCTGTGAACAAGTAAGACAAAGAAGAAAGTCAAACCATGAAAAGAAACCGATTACACAGTTGCAGATAAATTGAAAGTCAGTCAGATTGAGATCCAGATGCAGACAACGGCAAACACTTGGAGATCGATAGCCTCTTGGGATCATGAAGTCCTGTCAACAAGTAAAACAATGAAGAAAGTTAATACATGAAAAGAAACGGAATGTTTACTTACCTGTTACACAGTTGCAGATGAATACACAGCAAGAAAGAAAGAATTCCAGATGCAGACAACATACAGCTGGACATGGACAGTCTCTTGGGATCATGAAGGCCTGTGAACAAGTAAGACAAAGAAGAAAGTCAATACATGAAAAGAAACTGAATGTATACTTACTTGTTACACAGTTGCAGATGAAAAAAAAAAAAAAAAACGTAAGCCAGAGTTCCAGATTCAGACAACCATATACAGTTGATGTATAGCCTCTTGGGATCACAAAATCCTGTGAACAAGTAAGACAAAGAAGGAAGTCAATACATGAAAATAAACTGAATGCTTACTTACCGATTACACAGATGCACATGAATAGAAAATCAGTCAGATTGAGATCCAGATGCAGACAACGGCAAACACTTGGAGATCGACAGACTCTTGAGATCATGAGGTCCTGTAAACAAGACAAAAAGAAATTCAATACATGTAAAGAAACTGAATGTATACTTACCTGTTACACAGTTGCAGATGAATACACAGCCAATAAGACGAAAAATCCAGATGCAGACAACCACATACAGCTGGATATGGACAGTCTCTTGGGATCATGAAGTCCTGTGAACAAGTAAGACAGTGAAAATCAAAATATGAAAAGAAACTGAACGTATACTTACCTGTTACACAGTTGCAGATGAATAGAAAGACAGTCAGATTGAGTTCCAGATGCAGACAACGGCAAACAGCTGGAGATGAATAGTCTTTTGGGATCATGAGGTCCTGTAAACAAGACAAAAAGAAAGTCAATACATGAAAAGAAACCGAATGTATACTTACCTGTTACACAGTTGCAGATGAATATACAGCCAATAAGACGAAAAATCCAGATGCAGATGAATAGTCTCTTGGGCTCATGAGGTCCTGTAAACAAGACAAAGAAGAAAGTCAATGCAGGAAAAGAAACTGAATGCTTACTTAGCAATTACACAGTTGCAGATGAATAGAAAGTCACAGCCAGTAAGAAAGAATTCCAGATGCAGGCAACCACATACAGCTGCACATGGAAAGTGTCTTGGGATCATGAAGTCCTGTCAACAAGACAAAAAGAAAGTCAATACATGAAAAGAAACTGAATGTATACTTACCTGTTACACAGTTGCAGATGAATACACAGTCAGTAAGAAAGAATTCCAGATGCAGACAACCACATACAGCTGGACATCGATAGCCTCTTGGGATCATGAAGTCCTGTAAACAAGACAAAAAGAAAGTCAATACATGAAAAGAAACTGAACGTATACTTACCTGTTACACAGTTGCAGATGAAAAGAAACGGAATGTATACTAACCTGTAACACAGTTGCAGATTAATACAAAGCCAAAAAGAAAAAAAAATCCAGATGCAGACAACAGCAACCAGCTGGAGATGAATACTCTCTTGGGATCATGACGTCCTGTCAACAAGTAAGACAAAGAAGAAAATCAAAATATGAAAAGAAATTGAATGTATACTTACCTATAACACAGTTGCAGATGAATACACAGCCAATAAAACGTAAAATCCAGATGCAGACAACGGCAAACAGCTTGAGATGAATAGTCTCTTGGGATAATGAGTCAATAAAAAAGTCAATACATGAATAGAATCGGAATGTATACTTACCTGTTACACAGTTGCAGGTGAATAGAAAGTCAGTCAGACTGAGATCGAGATGCAGACAACGGCAAACACTTGGAGATCGATAGCCTTCTGGGATCATGAAGTCCTGTGAACAAGACATACAAAGAAGAAAATCTAAATACGAAAAGAAACTGAATGTACACTTACGTGTTACACAGTTGCAGATGAATACACAGCAAGAAAGAAAGAATTCCAGATGCAGACAACCACATACAGCTGGACATGGACAGACTCTTGGGATCATGAAGTACTGTGAACAAGACAAAGAAGAAAATCAAAATATGAAAAGAAACTGAATGTATACTTACCTGTTACACAGTTGCTGATAAAGAAAAGCCAGTAAGCCAGAGTTCCAGATTCAGACAACCATATACAATTGATGTATAAACTCTTGGGATCACAAGGTCCTGTGAACAAGTAAGACAAAAAAGAAAGACAATACATGAAAAGAAACTGAATGTATACTTACCTGTTACACAGTTGCAGATGAATATAAAGTCAGACAGATTGAGTTCCAGATGCAGACAACTGCAAACAGCTGGAGATGAATACTCTCTTGGGATCATGAGGTCCTGTAAACAAGATAAAAAGAAAGTCAATACATGAAAAGAAACTGAATGTATACTTACCTGTTACACTGTTGCAGATGAATACAAAGCCAATAAGATGAAAAATCCAGATGCAGATGAATATTCTCTTGGGATCATGAAGTCCTGTGAACAAGACAAAGAAGAAAATCAAAATATGAAAAGAAACTGAATGTATACTTACGTGTAACACAGTTGCAGATGAATACACACCCAATAAGACATAAAATCCAGATGCAGACAACGGCAAACAGGTGTAAATGAATAGTCTCTTGGGATCATGAGGTCCTGTAAACAAGACAAAAAAAAAAGCCAATACATGAAAAGAAACTGAATGTATACTTACCTGTTACACAGTTGCAGTTGAAAAAAAGCCAGTAAGCCAGAGTTCCAGATTCAGACAACCATATACAGCTGGACATCGATAGCCTCTTGGGATCACGAGGTACTGTGAACAAGGAAGACAAAGAAGAAAGTCAATACATGAAAAGAAATTGAATGTATACTTACCTGTTACAAATTTGCAGATGAATAGAAATTCAGTCAGATTGAGATCCTGATGCAGACAACGGCAAACACTTGGAGATCGATAGCCTCTTGGGATCATGAAGTCCTGTGAACAAGTAAGACAAAGAAGAAAATCAAAACATGAAAAGAAACTGAATGTATACTTACTTGTTACAAAGTTGCAGATGAATACAAATCCAGTAAGAAAGAATTCCAGATGCAGACAACCACATCCAGCTGGACATGGAAAGTCTCTTGGGATCATGAGGTCCTGTAAACAAGTCAGAGAAGAAAGTCAATACATGAAAAGAAACTAAATGTATACTTACCTGTTACAAAGTTGCAGATGAATACAAAGCCAGTAAGAAAGAATTCCAGATGCAGACAACCACATCCAGCTGGACATGGATAGCCTCTTGGGATCATGAAGTCCTGTGAACAAGTAAGACAAAGAAGAAAGTCAATACATGAAAAGAAATTGAATGTATACTTACCTGTTACACAGTTGCAGATGAACAGAAACGGTATGTATACTTACCAGTTGCACAGTTGCAGATGAATAAAAAGTCATTCAGATTGAGTTGCAGATGCAGACAATGGCAAACACTTGGAGATCTATAGCCTCTTGGGATCATGAAGTCCTGTGAACAAGTAAGACAAAGAAGAAAGTCAAATCATGAAAAGAAACTGAATGTTTACTTACCTGTAACACAGTTGCAGATGAATACACAGCCAATAAGACGAAAAATCCAGATGCAGTTGAATAGTCTCTTGGGATCACGAGGTCCTGTGAATAAGTAAGACAAAGAAGAAAGTCAATACATGAAAAGAAACGGAATGTATACTTACCTATAACACAGTTGCAGATGAATACACAGCCAATAAAATGTAAAATCCAGATGCAGACAACGGCAAACAGCTGGAGATGAATAGTCTCTTGGGATCATGAGGTCCTGTAAACAAGACAAAAAAAAAGTCAATACATGAATAGAAACGGAATGTATACCTACCTGTTACACAGTTGCAGATGAAAAGAAACGGAATGTATACTTACCTGTTACAAAGTTGCAGATGAATAGAAAGTCAGTCAGATTGAGTTCCAGATGCAGACAACGGCAAGCACTTGGAGATCGATAGCCTCTTGGGATCATGAAGTCCTGTCAACGAGTAAGACAAATAAGAAAGTCAATACATGAAAAGAAACTGAATGTATACTTACCTGTTACACAGTTGCAGATGAATAGAAAGTCAGTAAGAAAGAATTCCAGATGCAGACAACGGTAAGCACTAGGAGATCGATGGCCTCTTGGGATCATGAAGTCCTGACAAGAAGTAAGACAAAGAAGAAAATCAAAACATGAAAAGAAACTGAATGTATACTTACCTGTTACAAAGTTGCAGATGAATAAAAAAAGCTAGTAAGCCAGAGTTCCAGATGCAGATAACCATATACAGTTGATGCATAGTCTCTTGGGATCATGAGGTCCTGTAAACAAGACAAAGAAGAAAGTCAATACATGAAAAGAAACTGAATGTATACTTACCTGTTACACAGTTGCAGATGAATAGGAAGTACGTTAGATTGAGTTCCAGATGCAGACAACGGCAAGCACTTGGAGATCGATAGCCTCTTGGGATCATGAAGTCCTGTCAAGAAGTAAGACAAAGAAGAAAATCAAAACATGAAAAGAAACTGAATGTATACTTACCTGTTACACAGTTGCAGATGAATACACAGTCAGTAAGAAAGAATTCCAGATGCAGACAACCACATACAGCTGGACATGGACAGTCTCTTGGGATCATGAAGTCCTGTGAACAAGTAAGAAAAAGAAGAAAGTCAAAACATGAAAAGAAACTGAATATATACTTACCTGTTGCACAGTTGCAGATGAATAGAAAGTCAGAAACGGAAGTCAAGAAACGGAAACGGAAGTCAAGAAACGGAATGTATACTTACCTGTTACACAGTTGCAGATGAATACAAAGCCAGTAAGAAAGAATTCCAGATGCAGACAACCACATACAGCTGGACATCGATAGCCTCTTGGGATCATGAAGTCCTGTCAAGAAGTAAGACAAAGAAGAAAATCAAAACATGAAAAGAAACTGAATGTATACTTACCTTTAACACAGTTGCAGATGAATACACAGCCAATAAGACAAAAAATCCAGATGCAGATGAATAGTCTCTTGGGATCATGAGGTCCTGTAAACAAGACAAAGAAGAAAGTCAATACATGAAAAGAAACTGAATGTATACTTACCTGTTACACAGTTGCAGAAGAAAAAAAGCCAGTAAGCCAGAGTTCCAGATTCAGACAACCATATACAGTTGATGTATAGTCTCTTGGGATCACGAGGTCCTGTGAACAAGATAAAGAAGAAAGTCAATGCATGAAAAGAAGCTGAATGTATACTTACCTGTAACAAAGTTCCAAATGAATACACAACCATTAAGAAAGAATTCCAGATGCAGACAACCACAAATAGCTGGACATGGACAGTCTCTTGGGATCATGAAGTCCTGTGAACACGTGAGACAACGAAGAAAGTCAATACATGAAAAGAAACTGAATGTATACTTACCTGTTACAAAGTTGCAGATGAATACAAAGCCAGTAAGAAAGAATTCCAGATGCAGACAACCACATCCAGCTGGACATGAATAGTCTCTTGGGATCATGAGGTCCTGTACACAAGACAAAGAAGAAAGTCAATACATGAAAAGTAACTGAATTTATACTTACCTGTTACACTGTTGCAGATGAATACACAGTCAGTAAGAAAGAATTCCAGATGCAGACAACCACATACAGCTGGACATCGATAGCCTCTTGGGATCATGAGGTCCTGTAAACAAGACAAAGAAGAAAGTCAATACATGAAAAGAAACTGAATGTATACTTACCTGTTACACAGTTGCAGATGAAAAAAAAAAGCTAGTAAGCCAGAGTTCCAGATGCAGATAACCATATACAGTTGATGCATAGTCTCTTGGGATCACGAGGTTCTGTGAACAAGTAAGACAAAGAAGAAAGTCAATACATGAAAAGAATCTGAATGCTTACTTACCGATTACACAGTTGCAGATGAATAGAAAGTCAGTCAGATTGAGATCCAGATGCAGACAACGGCAAACACTTGGAGATCGATAGCCTCTTGGGATCATGAAGTCCTGTGAACAAGTAAGACAAAGAAGAAAATCAAAATATGAAAAGAAATGGAATGTATACTTAACTGTAACACAATTGCAGATGAATAGAAAGTTCGTCAGATTGAGTGCCAGATGCAGACAATGGCAAGAAGTTGGAGATGAATAGTCTCTTGGGATCATGAGGTCCTGTAAACAAGAAAAAAAGAAAGTCAATACATGAAAAGAAAGTGAATGCTTACTTACCAATTACACAGTTGGAGATGAATACACAGCCATTAAGAAAGAATTCCAGATGCAGACAACCACATACAGCTGGACATGGACAGACTCTTGGGATCATGAAGTCCTGTGAACAAGTGAGACAACGAAGAAAGTCAATACATGAAAAGAAGCTGAATTTATACTTACCTGTTACACAGTTGCAGATGAATACAAAGCCAGTAAGCCAGAGTTCCAGATTCAGTCAACCATATACAGTTGATGTATAGTCTCTTGGGATCATGAGGTCCTGTAAACAAGACAAAGAAGAAAGTCAATACATGAAAAGTAACTGAATTTATACTTACCTGTTACACTGTTGCAGATGAATACACAGTCAGTAAGAAAGAATTCCAGATGCAGACAACCACATACAGCTGGACATCGATAGCCTCTTAGGATCATGAGGTCCTGTAAACAAGACAAAGAAGAAAGTCAATACATGAAAAGAAACTGAATGCTTACTTACCAATTACACAGTTGGAGATGAATACACAGCCATTAAGAAAGAATTCCAGATGCAGACAACCACATACAGCTGGACATGGACAGACTCTTGGGATCATGAAGTCCTGTGAACAAGTAAGACAATATATAAAGTCAATACATGAAAAGAAGCTGAATGTATACTTACCTGTTACACAGTTGCAGATGAATACACAGCCATTAAGAAAGAATTCCAGATGCAGACAACCACATACAGCTGGACATGGACAGACTCTTGGGATCATGAAGTCCTGTGAACAAGTAAGACAATATATAAAGTCAATACATGAAAAGAAGCTGAATGTATACTTACCTGTTACACAGTTGCAGATGAAAAAAAGCCAGTAAGCCAGAGTTCCAGATTCAGTCAACCATATACAGTTGATGTATAGTCTCCTGGGATCATGAAGTCCTGTGAACAAGTAAGACAAAGAAAAAAGTAAATA
Source organism: Salminus brasiliensis (assembly GCF_030463535.1). Lineage (NCBI taxonomy): Eukaryota > Metazoa > Chordata > Actinopteri > Characiformes > Bryconidae > Salminus > Salminus brasiliensis. The sequence goes on along the minus strand of NC_132883.1, from coordinate 22,710,503 downwards.
CATGAAAAGAAACTGAATGTATACTTACCTGTAACACAGTTGCAGATGAACACAGCCAATAAGACGAAAAATCCAGATGCAGACAATGGCAAACACTTGGAGATCGATAGCCTCATGGGATCATGAAGTCCTGTCAACAAGTAACAAAGAAGAAAATCCAAATATGAAAAGAAACTGAATGTATACTTACCTGTATCACAGTTGCAGATTAATACACAGCCAATAAGATGAAAAATCCAGATGCAGACAACAGCAAACAGCTGGAGATGAATAGTCTCTTGGGATCATGAAGTCCTGTGAACAAGTAAGACAAACAAGAAGTTCAATACATGAAAAGAAACTGAATGTATACTTACCTATTACAAAGTTGCAGATGAAAACAAAGCCAGTAAGAAAGAATTCCAGATGCAGACAACCACATCCAGCTGGACACAGATAGTCTCGTGGGATCATGAGGTCCTGTAAAGAAGACAAAGAAGAAAGTCAATATATGAAAAGAAACTGAATGTATACTTACCTGTTACACAGTTGCAGATGAATACACAGTCAGTAAGAAAGAATTTCAGATGCAGACAACAACATACAGCTGGAGATCGATAGCCTGTTGGGATCATGAGGTCCTGTAAACAAGACAAAAAGAAAGTCAATACATGAAAAGAAACTGAATGTATACTTACCTGTTACACAGTTGCAGTTGAAAAAAAGCCAGTAAGCCAGAGTTCCAGATTCAGACAACCATATACAGTTGATGTATAGTCTCTTGGGATGATGAGGTCCTGTGAACAAGTAAGACAAAGAAGAAAGTCAATACATGAAAAGAAACTGAATGTATACTTACCTGTTACACAGTTGCAGATGAATACAAATCCAGTAAGAAAGAATTCCAGATGCAGACAACCACATCCAGCTGGACATGGAAAGTCTCTTGGGATCATGAGGTCCTGTAAACAAGTCAGAGAAGAAAGTCAATACATGAAAAGAAACTAAATGTATACTTACCTGTTACAAAGTTGCAGATGAATACAAAGCCAGTAAGAAAGAATTCCAGATGCAGACAACCACATCCAGCTGGACATGGATAGCCTCTTGGGATCATGAAGTCCTGTGAACAAGTAAGACAAAGAAGAAAGTCAATACATGAAAAGAAATTGAATGTATACTTACCTGTTACAAATTTGCAGATGAATAGAAATTCAGTCAGATTGAGATCCTGATGCAGACAACGGCAAACACTTGGAGATCGATAGCCTCTTGGGATCATGAAGTCCTGTGAACAAGTAAGACAAAGAAGAAAATCAAAACATGAAAAGAAACTGAATGTATACTTACCTGTTACAAAGTTGCAGATGAATACAAATCCAGTAAGAAAGAATTCCAGATGCAGACAACCACATCCAGCTGGACATGGAAAGTCTCTTGGGATCATGAGGTCCTGTAAACAAGTCAAAGAAGAAAGTCAATACATGAAAAGAAACTAAATGTATACTTACCTGTTACACAGTTGCAGATGAACAGAAACGGTATGTATACTTACCAGTTGCACAGTTGCAGATGAATAAAAAGTCATTCAGATTGAGTTGCAGATGCAGACAATGGCAAACACTTGGAGATCTATAGCCTCTTGGGATCATGAAGTCCTGTGAACAAGTAAGACAAAGAAGAAAGTCAAATCATGAAAAGAAACTGAATGTTTACTTACCTGTAACACAGTTGCAGATGAATACACAGCCAATAAGACGAAAAATCCAGATGCAGTTGAATAGTCTCTTGGGATCACGAGGTCCTGTGAATAAGTAAGACAAAGAAGAAAGTCAATACATGAAAAGAAACGGAATGTATACTTACCTATAACACAGTTGCAGATGAATACACAGCCAATAAAATGTAAAATCCAGATGCAGACAACGGCAAACAGCTGGAGATGAATAGTCTCTTGGGATCATGAGGTCCTGTAAACAAGACAAAAAAAAAGTCAATACATGAATAGAAACGGAATGTATACCTACCTGTTACACAGTTGCAGATGAAAAGAAACGGAATGTATACTTACCTGTTACAAAGTTGCAGATGAATAGAAAGTCAGTCAGATTGAGTTCCAGATGCAGACAACGGCAAGCACTTGGAGATCGATAGCCTCTTGGGATCATGAAGTCCTGTCAACAAGTAAGACAAATAAGAAAGTCAATACATGAAAAGAAACTGAATGTATACTTACCTGTTACACAGTTGCAGATGAATAGAAAGTCAGTAAGAAAGAATTCCAGATGCAGACAACCACATACAGCTGGACATCGATAGCCTCTTGGGATCATGAAGTCCTGTAAACAAGACAAAAAGAAAGTCAATACATGAAAAGAAACTGAATGTATACCTACCTGTTACACAGTTGCAGATGAATAGGAAGTACGTTAGATTGAGTTCCAGATGCAGACAACGGTAAGCACTTGGAGATCGATGGCCTCTTGGGATCATGAAGTCCTGACAAGAAGTAAGACAAAGAAGAAAATCAAAACATGAAAAGAAACTGAATGTATACTTACCTGTTACAAAGTTGCAGATGAATAAAAAAAGCTAGTAAGCCAGAGTTCCAGATGCAGATAACCATATACAGTTGATGCATAGTCTCTTGGGATCATGAGGTCCTGTAAACAAGACAAAGAAGAAAGTCAATACATGAAAAGAAACTGAATGTATACTTACCTGTTACACAGTTGCAGATGAATAGGAAGTACGTTAGATTGAGTTCCAGATGCAGACAACGGCAAGCACTTGGAGATCGATAGCCTCTTGGGATCATGAAGTCCTGTCAAGAAGTAAGACAAAGAAGAAAATCAAAACATGAAAAGAAACTGAATGTATACTTACCTGTTACACAGTTGCAGATGAATACACAGTCAGTAAGAAAGAATTCCAGATGCAGACAACCACATACAGCTGGACATGGACAGTCTCTTGGGATCATGAAGTCCTGTGAACAAGTAAGAAAAAGAAGAAAGTCAAAACATGAAAAGAAACTGAATATATACTTACCTGTTGCACAGTTGCAGATGAATAGAAAGTCAGAAACGGAAGTCAAGAAACGGAAACGGAAGTCAAGAAACGGAATGTATACTTACCTGTTACACAGTTGCAGATGAATACAAAGCCAGTAAGAAAGAATTCCAGATGCAGACAACCACATACAGCTGGACATCGATAGCCTCTTGGGATCATGAAGTCCTGTCAAGAAGTAAGACAAAGAAGAAAATCAAAACATGAAAAGAAACTGAATGTATACTTACCTTTAACACAGTTGCAGATGAATACACAGCCAATAAGACAAAAAATCCAGATGCAGATGAATAGTCTCTTGGGATCATGAGGTCCTGTAAACAAGACAAAGAAGAAAGTCAATACATGAAAAGAAACTGAATGTATACTTACCTGTTACACAGTTGCAGAAGAAAAAAAGCCAGTAAGCCAGAGTTCCAGATTCAGACAACCATATACAGTTGATGTATAGTCTCTTGGGATCACGAGGTCCTGTGAACAAGATAAAGAAGAAAGTCAATGCATGAAAAGAAGCTGAATGTATACTTACCTGTAACAAAGTTCCAAATGAATACACAACCATTAAGAAAGAATTCCAGATGCAGACAACCACAAATAGCTGGACATGGACAGTCTCTTGGGATCATGAAGTCCTGTGAACACGTGAGACAACGAAGAAAGTCAATACATGAAAAGAAACTGAATGTATACTTACCTGTTACAAAGTTGCAGATGAATACAAAGCCAGTAAGAAAGAATTCCAGATGCAGACAACCACATCCAGCTGGACATGAATAGTCTCTTGGGATCATGAGGTCCTGTACACAAGACAAAGAAGAAAGTCAATACATGAAAAGTAACTGAATTTATACTTACCTGTTACACTGTTGCAGATGAATACACAGTCAGTAAGAAAGAATTCCAGATGCAGACAACCACATACAGCTGGACATCGATAGCCTCTTGGGATCATGAGGTCCTGTAAACAAGACAAAGAAGAAAGTCAATACATGAAAAGAAACTGAATGTATACTTACCTGTTACACAGTTGCAGATGAAAAAAAAAAGCTAGTAAGCCAGAGTTCCAGATGCAGATAACCATATACAGTTGATGCATAGTCTCTTGGGATCACGAGGTTCTGTGAACAAGTAAGACAAAGAAGAAAGTCAATACATGAAAAGAATCTGAATGCTTACTTACCGATTACACAGTTGCAGATGAATAGAAAGTCAGTCAGATTGAGATCCAGATGCAGACAACGGCAAACACTTGGAGATCGATAGCCTCTTGGGATCATGAAGTCCTGTGAACAAGTAAGACAAAGAAGAAAATCAAAATATGAAAAGAAATGGAATGTATACTTAACTGTAACACAATTGCAGATGAATAGAAAGTTCGTCAGATTGAGTGCCAGATGCAGACAATGGCAAGAAGTTGGAGATGAATAGTCTCTTGGGATCATGAGGTCCTGTAAACAAGAAAAAAAGAAAGTCAATACATGAAAAGAAAGTGAATGCTTACTTACCAATTACACAGTTGGAGATGAATACACAGCCATTAAGAAAGAATTCCAGATGCAGACAACCACATACAGCTGGACATGGACAGACTCTTGGGATCATGAAGTCCTGTGAACAAGTGAGACAACGAAGAAAGTCAATACATGAAAAGAAGCTGAATTTATACTTACCTGTTACACAGTTGCAGATGAATACAAAGCCAGTAAGCCAGAGTTCCAGATTCAGTCAACCATATACAGTTGATGTATAGTCTCTTGGGATCATGAGGTCCTGTAAACAAGACAAAGAAGAAAGTCAATACATGAAAAGTAACTGAATTTATACTTACCTGTTACACTGTTGCAGATGAATACACAGTCAGTAAGAAAGAATTCCAGATGCAGACAACCACATACAGCTGGACATCGATAGCCTCTTAGGATCATGAGGTCCTGTAAACAAGACAAAGAAGAAAGTCAATACATGAAAAGAAACTGAATGCTTACTTACCAATTACACAGTTGGAGATGAATACACAGCCATTAAGAAAGAATTCCAGATGCAGACAACCACATACAGCTGGACATGGACAGACTCTTGGGATCATGAAGTCCTGTGAACAAGTAAGACAATATATAAAGTCAATACATGAAAAGAAGCTGAATGTATACTTACCTGTTACACAGTTGCAGATGAATACACAGCCATTAAGAAAGAATTCCAGATGCAGACAACCACATACAGCTGGACATGGACAGACTCTTGGGATCATGAAGTCCTGTGAACAAGTAAGACAATATATAAAGTCAATACATGAAAAGAAGCTGAATGTATACTTACCTGTTACACAGTTGCAGATGAAAAAAAGCCAGTAAGCCAGAGTTCCAGATTCAGTCAACCATATACAGTTGATGTATAGTCTCCAGGGATCATGAAGTCCTGTGAACAAGTAAGACAAAGAAAAAAGTAAATACATGAAAAGAAACTGAATGTATACTTACCTGTAACACAGTTGCAGATGAACACAGCCAATAAGACGAAAAATCCAGATGCAGACAATGGCAAACACTTGGAGATCGATAGCCTCATGGGATCATGAAGTCCTGTCAACAAGTAACAAAGAAGAAAATCCAAATATGAAAAGAAACTGAATGTATACTTACCTGTATCACAGTTGCAGATTAATACACAGCCAATAAGATGAAAAATCCAGATGCAGACAACAGCAAACAGCTGGAGATGAATAGTCTCTTGGGATCATGAAGTCCTGTGAACAAGTAAGACAAACAAGAAGTTCAATACATGAAAAGAAACTGAATGTATACTTACCTATTACAAAGTTGCAGATGAAAACAAAGCCAGTAAGAAAGAATTCCAGATGCAGACAACCACATCCAGCTGGACACAGATAGTCTCGTGGGATCATGAGGTCCTGTAAAGAAGACAAAGAAGAAAGTCAATATATGAAAAGAAACTGAATGTATACTTACCTGTTACACAGTTGCAGATGAATACACAGTCAGTAAGAAAGAATTTCAGATGCAGACAACAACATACAGCTGGAGATCGATAGCCTGTTGGGATCATGAGGTCCTGTAAACAAGACAAAAAGAAAGTCAATACATGAAAAGAAACTGAATGTATACTTACCTGTTACACAGTTGCAGTTGAAAAAAAGCCAGTAAGCCAGAGTTCCAGATTCAGACAACCATATACAGTTGATGTATAGTCTCTTGGGATGATGAGGTCCTGTGAACAAGTAAGACAAAGAAGAAAGTCAATACATGAAAAGAAATTGAATGTATACTTATCTGTAACACAGTTGCAGATGAAAAGAAACGGAATGTATACTTACCTGTTACACAGTTGCAGATGAAAACAAAGCCAGTAAGAAAGAGTTCCAGATGCAGACAACCACATACAGCTGGACAAGGACAGTCTCTTGGGATCATGAAGTCCTGTCAAGAAGAAAGACAAAGAAGAAAATCAAAACATGAAAAGAAACTGAATGTATACTTACCTGATACACAGTTGCAGATGAATACACAGTCAGTAAGAAAGAATTCCAGATGCAGACAACCAAATTCAGCTGGACATCGATAGCCTCTTGGGATCATGAAGTCCTGTAAAGAAGTAAGACAAAGATGAAAATCAAAACATAAAAAGAAACTGAATGTTTACTTACCTTTAACACAGTTGCAGATGAATACACAGCCAATTAGACAAAAAATCCAGATGCAGATGAATAGTCTCTTGGGATCATGAGGTCCTGTAAACAAGACAAAGAAGAAAGTCAATACATGAAAAGAAACTGAATGTATACTTACCTGTTACACAGTTGCAGATGAATACACAGTCAGTAAGAAAGAATTCCAGATGCAGACAACCACATACAGCTGGACATGGACAGTCTCTTGGGATCATGAAGTCCTGTGAACAAGTAAGAAAATGAAGAAAGTCAAAACATGAAAAGAAACTGAATGTATAATTACCTGTTGCACAGTTGCAGATGAATAGAAAGTCAGAAACGGAAGTCAAGAAACGGAAACGGAAGTCAAGAAACGGAATGTATACTTACCTGTTGCACAGTTGTAGATGAATAGAAAGTCAGTCAGATTGAGTTCCAGATGCAGACAACGGCAAACACTTGGAGATCTATAGCCTCTTGGGATCATGAAGTCCTGTAAACAAGACAAAAAAAGTCAATACATGAAGAGAAACGGAATGTATAGTTACCTGTTACACAGTTGCAGATGAATACAAAGCCAGTAAGAAAGAATTCCAGATGCAGACAACCGCATACAGCTGGACATGGATAGTCTCTTGGGATCAGGAGGTCCTGTAAACAAGAGAAAGAAGAAAGTCAATACATTAAAAGAAAATGAATGTATACTTACCTGTTACACAGTTGCAGATGAATAGAAAGTCAGTCAGATTGAGATCCAGATGCAGACAACAGCAAACACTTGAAGATTGATAGCCTCTTGGGGTCATGAAGTCCTGTGAACAAGTAAGAAAAAGAAGAAAGTCAAAACATGAAAAGAAACTGAATGTATACTTACCTGTTGCACAGTTGCAGATGAATAGAAAGTCAGAAACGGAAGTCAAGAAACGGAAACGGAAGTCAAGAAACGGAATGTATACTTACCTATTACACAGTTGCAGTTGAAAAAAAGCCAGTAAGCCAGAGTTGCAGATTCAGACAACCATATTCAGTTGATGTATAGTCTCTTGGGATCACGAGGTCCTGTGAACAAGTAAAACAAAGAAGAAAGTCAATACATGAAAAGAAACTGAATGTATACTTACCTGTGAAACAGTTGCTGATGAATAGAAAGTTAGTCAGATTGAGTTCCAGATGCAGACAACGGCAAACACTTGGAGATCGATAGCCTCTTGGGGTCATGAAGTCCTGTGAACAAGTAAGAAAAAGAAGAAAGTCAAAACATGAAAAGAAACTGAATGTATACTTATCTGTTGCACAGTTGCAGATGAATAGAAAGTCAGAAACGGAAGTCAAGAAACTTAAACGGAAGTCAAGAAACGGAATGTATGCTTACCTGTTACACAGTTGCAGTTTAAAAAAAGCCAGTAAGCCAGAGTTGCAGATTCAGTTGATGTATAGTCTCTTGGGATCACGAGGTCCTGTGAACAAGTAAGACAAAGAAGAAAGTCAATACATGAAAAGAAACTTAATGTATACTTACCTGTTACACAGTTGCAGTTGAATAGAAAGTCAGTCAGGTTGAGTTCCATATGCAGACAAAGGCAAACACTTGGAGATCGATAGCCTCTTGGGATCATGAAGTCCTGTGAAGAAGTAAGACAAAGAAGAAAGTCAATACATGAAAAAAAACTGTATGTATACTTACCTGTAACACAGTTGCAGATGAATACACAGCCAATAAGACGAAAAATCCAGATGCAGATTAATAGTCTCTTGGGATCACGAGGTCCTGTGAACAAGTAAGACAAAGAAGAAAGTCAATACATGAAAAGAAACTGAATGTATACTTACCTGTTACACAGTTGCAGTTGAATAGAAAGTCAGTCAGATTGAGTTCCAGATGCAGACAAAGGCAAACACTTGGAGATCGATAGCCTCTTGGGATCATGAGGTCCTGTAAACAAGAAAGACAAAGAAGAAAGTCAATACATGAAAAGAAACTGAATGTATACTTACCTGTTACACAGTTGCAGATGAATACAAAGCCAGTAAGAAAGAATTCCAGATGCAGACAAACACATCCAGCTGGACATGGATAGTCTCTTGGGATCATGAAGTCCTGTCAACAAGTAAGACAAAGAAGAAAATCAAAATATGAAAAGAAACTGAATGTATACTTACCTGTAACACAGTTGCAGATTAATACAAAGCCAATAAGATAAAAAATCCAGATGCAGACAACAGCAAACAGCTGGAGATGAATACTCTCTTGGGATCATGAGGTCCTGTAAACAAGATAAAAAGAAAGTCAATACATGAAAAGACACTGAATGTATACTTACCTGTTACACAGTTGCAGATGAATACAAAGCCAATAAGACGAAAAATCCAGATGCAGATGAATAGTCTCTTGGGATAATGAGGTCCTGTAAACAAGACAAAGAAGAAAGTCAATACATGAAAAGAAACTGAATGTATACTTACCTGTTACACAGTTGCAGATGAAAAAAAGCCAGTAAGCCAGAGTTCCAGATACAGACAACCATATACAGTTGATGTATAGTCTCTTGGGATCACGAGGTCCTGTGAACAAGTAAGACAAAGAAGAAAGTCAATACATGAAAAGAAACGGAATAATTACTTACCGATTAAACAGTTGCAGATGAAAACACAGCCAATAAAACGTAAAATCCAGATGCAGACAACGGCAAACAGCTGGAGATGAATAGTCTCTTGGGATCATGAGGTCCTGTAAACAAGACAAAAAAAAGTCAATACATGAATAGAAACGGAATGTATACTTACCTGTTACACAGTTGCAGATGAATAGAATGTCAGTCAGATTGAGATCCAGATGCAGACAACGGCAAACAGCTGGAGATGAATAGTCTCTTGGGATCATGAGGTCCTGTAAACAAGACAAAAAAAAGTCAATACATGAAAAGAAACTGAATGTATACTTACCTGTTACACAGTTGCAGATGAATACACAGTCAGTAAGAAAGAATTCAAGATGCAGACAACCACATACAGCTGGAGATCGATAGCCTCTTGGGATCATGAAGTCCTGTAAATAAGACAAAAAGAAAGTCAATACATGAAAAGAAACTGAATGTATACTTACCTGTTACACAGTTGCAGATGAAAAGAAACGGAATGTATACTTACCTGTTACACAGATGCAGATGAATACACAGTCAGTAAGAAAGAATTCCAGATGCAGACAACCACATACAGCTAGACATGGATAGTCTCTTTGGATCATGAAGTCTTGTGAACAAGTAAGACAAAGAAGAAAATCAAAATATAAAAACAAACTGAATGTGTACTTAGTTGTAACACAGTTGCAGATTAATACACAGCCAATAAGATGAAAAATCCAGATGCAGACAACAGCAAACAGCTGGAGATGAATAGTCTCTTGGGATCATGAGGTCGTGTAAACAAGTATGACAAAGAAGAAAGTCAATACATGAAAAGAAACTGAATGCTTACTTACCGATTACACAGTTGGAGATGAATACACAGCCATTAAGAAAGAATTCCAGATGCAGACAACCACATACAGCTGGACATGGATAGACTCTTGGGATCATGAAGTCCTGTGAACAAGTAAGACAAAGAAAAAAGTCAATACATGAAAAGAAACTGAATGTATACTTACCTGTTACACAGTTGCAGATGAATACACAGCCAATAACACGAAAAATCCAGGTGCAGATGAATAGTCTCTTGGCATGATGAGGTCCTGTAAACAAGACAAAGAAGAAAGTCAATACATGAAAAGAAACTGAATGTATACGTACCTGTTACACAGTTGCAGATGAATAGAAAGTCAGTTAGATTGAGTTCCAGATGCAGAGAACGGCAAACACTTTAAGATCGATAGCCTCTTGGGATCATGAAGTCCTGTCAACAAGTAAGACAAAAAAGAAAATCAAAATATGAAAAGAATCTGAATGTTTACTTACCTGTAACACAGTTGTAGATGAATACAAAGCCAATAAGACGAAAAATCCAGATGCAGATGAATAGTCTGTTGGCATAATGAGGTCCTGTAAACAAGACAAAAAAGAAAGTCAATACATGAAAAGAAACTGAATGCTTACTTACCTACTACACAGTTGCAGATGAATAGAAAGTCAGTCAGATTGAGATCCAGACGCAGACAACGGCAAACACTTTGAGATCGATAGCCTCTTGGGATCATGAAGTCCTGTCAACAAGTAAGACAAAGAAGAAAATCAAAATATGAAAAGAAACTGAATGTATACTTACCTGTTACACAGTTGCAGATGAATACACAGCCATTAAGAAAGAATTCCAGATGCAGACAACCACATCCAGCTGGACACAGATAGTCTCTTGGGATCATGAGGTCCTGTAAACAAGACAAAGAAGAAAGTCAATACATGAAAAGAAACTGAATGTATACTTACCTGTTACACAGTTGCAGTTGAAAAAAAGCCAGTAAGCCAGAGTTCCAGATTCAGACAACCATATACAGTTGATGTATAGTCTCTTGGGATGATGAGGTCCTGTGAACAAGTAAGACAAAGAAGAAAGTCAATACATGAAAAGAAATTGAATGTATACTTACCTGTAACACAGTTGCAGATGAAAAGAAACGGAATGTATACTTACCTGTTACAATGTTGCAGATGAATACACAGTCAGTAAGAAAGAGTACCAGATGCAGACAACCACATACAGCTGGACAAGGACAGTCTCTTGGGATCATGAAGTCCTGTGAACAAGTAAGACAAAGAAGAAAGTCAATACATGAAAAGAAACTGAATGTATAGTTACCTGTTACAAAGTTGCAGATGAATACAAAGCCAGTAGGAAAGAATTCCAGATGCAGACAACCGCATACAGCTGGACATGGATAGTCTCTTGGGATCAGGAGGTCCTGTAAACAAGAGAAAGAAGAAAGTCAATACATGAAAAGAAAATGAATGTATACTTACCTGTTACACAGTTGGAGATGAAAAAAACGCCAGTAAGCCAGATTCACACAACCATATACAGTTGATGTATAGTCTCTTGGGATGATGAGGTCCTGTGAAAAAGTAAGACAAAGAAGAAAGTAAATACATGAAAAGAAACTGAATGTATACTTACCTATTGCACAGTTGCAGATGAATACACAGCCAATAAGACGAAAAATCCAGATGCAGTTGAATAGTCTCTTGGGATCACGAGGTCCTGTGAACAAGTAAGACAAAGAAGAAAGTAAATACATGAAAAGAAACTGAATGTATACTTACCTATTGCACAGTTGCAGATGAATACACAGTCAGTAAGAAAGAATTCCAGTTGCAGACAACCACATACAGCTGGACATGGACCGTCTCTTGGGATCCTGAAGTCCTGTGAATAAGTAAGACAAATAAGAAAGTCAATACATGAAAACAAACTGAATGTATACTTACCTGTTACACAGTTGCAGATGAAAAGAAACTGAATGTATACTTACCTGTAACAGTTGCAGATTAATACAAAGCCAATAAGATAAAAAATCCAGATGCAGACAACAGCAAACAGCTGGAGATGAATACTCTCTTGGGATCATGAAGTCCTGTCAACAAGTAAGACAAAGAAGAAAATCAAAATATGAAAAGAAATTGAATGTATACTTACCTATAACACAGTTGCAGATGAATACACAGCCAATAAAACGTGAAATCCAGATGCAGACAACGGCAAACAGCTGGAGATGAATAGTCTCTTGGGATCATGAGGTCCTGTAAACAAGACAAAAAAAAGTCAATACATGAATAGAAACGGAATGTATACTTACCTGTTACAAAATTGCAGATGAATACAAAGCCAGTAAGAAAGAATTCCAGATGCAGACAACCGCATACAGCTGGACATGGATAGTATCTTGGGATCAGGAGGTCCTGTAAACAAGAGAAAGAAGAAAGTCAATACATGAAAAGAAAATGAATGTATACTTACCTGTTACACAGTTGCAGATGAATAGAAAGTTAGTCAGATTGAGTTCCAGATGCAGACAACGGCAAACACTTGGAGATTGATAGCCTCTTGGGGTCATGAAGTTCTGTGAACAAGTAAGAAAAAGAAGAAAGTCAAAACATGAAAAGAAACTGAATGTATACTTACCTGTTGCACAGTTGTAGATGAATAGAAAGTCAGAAACGGAAGTCAAGTAACGGAAACGGAAGTCAAGAAACGGAATGTATACTTACCTAATACACAGTTGCAGTTGAAAAAAAGCCAGTAAGCCAGAGTTGCAGATTAAGACAACAATATTCAGTTGATGTACAGTCTCTTGGGATCACGAGGTCCTGTGAACAAGTAAGACAAAGAAGAAAGTCAATACATGAAAAGAAACTGAATGTATACTTACCTGTAACACAGTTGCAGATGAATACACAGTCAGTAAGAAAGAATTCCAGTTGCAGACAACTACATACAGCTGGACATAGACAGTCTCTTGGGATCACGAGGTCCTGTGAGCAAGTAAGACAAAGAAGAAAGTCAATACATGAAAAAATCTGAATGTATACTTACCTATTGCACAGTTGCAGATTAATACACAGCCAATAAGACGATAAATCCAGATGCAGACAACCGCAAACAGCTGGAGATGAATAGTCTCTTGGGATCATGAGGTCCTGTAAATAAGATAAAAAGAAAGTCAATACATGAAAAGAAACTGAATGTATACTTACCTGTTAGACAGTTGCAGATGAAAAGAAACGGAATGTATACTTACCCGTAACACAGTTGCAGGTTAATACACAGTCAGTAAGAAAGAATTCCAGATGCAGACAACCACATACAGCTGGACATCGATAGCCTCTTGGGATCATGAAGTCCTGTAAACAAGACAAAAAAAAGTCAATACATGAAAAGAAACTGAATGTATACTTACATGTTACACAGTTGCAGATAAATACACAGCCAATAAGACGAAAAATCCAGATGCAGTTGAATAGTCTCTTGGGATCACGAGGTCCTGTGAACAAGTAAGACAAAGAAGAAAGTAAATACATGAAAAGAAACTGAATGTATACTTACCTGTTACACAGTTGCAGATGAATACACAGTCAGTAAGAAAGAATTCCAGTTGCAGACAACCACATACAGCTGGACGTGGACCGTCTCTTGGGATCCTGAAGTCCTGTCAACAAGTAAGACAAAGAAGAAAATCAAAATATGAAAAGAAATTGAATGTATACTTACCTATAACACAGTTGCAGATGAATACACAGCCAATAAAACGTAAAATCCAGATGCAGACAACGGCAAACAGCTGGAGATGAATAGTCTCTTGGGATCATGAGGTCCTGTAAACAAGACAAAAAAAAGTCAATACATGAAAAGAAACTGAATGTATACTTACCTGTTACACAGTTGCAGATGAAAATAAACGGAATGTATACTTACCTGTTACACAGATGCAGATGAATACACAGTCAGTAAGAAAGAATTCCAGATGCAGACAACCACATACAGCTAGACATGGATAGTCTCTTTGGATCATGAAGTCTTGTGAACAAGTAAGACAAAGAAGAAAATTAAAATATAAAAACAAACTGAATGTATACTTACCTGTAACACAGTTGCAGATTAATACACAGCCAATAAGATGAAAAATCCAGATGCAGACAACAGAACACAGCTGGAGATGAATAGTCTCTTGGGATCATGAGGTCCTGTAAACAAGTATGACAAAGACGAAAGTCAATACATGAAAAGAAACTGAATGTATACTTACTTGTTACACAGTTGCAGATGAATACACAGTCAGTAAGAAAGAATTCCAGTTGCAGACAACCACATACAGCTGGACATGGACAGACTCTTGGGATCATGAAGTCCTGTGAATAAGTAAGACAAATAAGAAAGTCAATACATGAAAAGAAGCTGAATGCTTACTTACCGATTACACAGTTGCAGATGAAAAAAATAAAGCCAGTAAGCCAGAGTTCCAGATTCAGACAACCATATACAGTTGATTTATAGTCTCTTGGGATCACGAGGTACTGTGAACAAGTAAGACAAAGAAGAAAGTCAATACATGAAAAGAAGCTGAATGTATACTTACCTGTTACACAGTTGCAGATGAATACACAGCCATTAAGAAAGAATTCCAGATGCAGAAAACCACAAATAGCTGGACATGGACAGTCTCTTGGGATCATGAAGTCCTGTGAACAAGTGAGACAACGAAGAAAGTCAATACATGAAAAGAAACTGAATGTATACTTACCTGTTACACAGTTGCAGATGAGTACACAGTCAGTAAGAAAGAATTCCAGATGCAGACAACATACAGCTGGACATGGACAGTCTCTTGGGATCATGAAGTCCTGTGAACAAGTGAGACAACGAAGAAAGTCAATACATGAAAAGAAACTGAATGTATACTTACCTGTTACACAGTTGCAGATGAGTACACAGTCAGTAAGAAAGAATTCCAGATGCAGACAACCACATCCAGCTGGACACGGATAGTCTCTTGGGATCATGAGGTCCTGTAAACAAGACAAAGAAGAAAGTCAATACATGAAAAGAAACTGAATGTATACTTACCTGTTACACAGTTGCAGATGAATAGGAAGTAAGTTAGATTGAGGTCCAGATTCAGACAACGGCAAACAACTGGAGATCGATAGCCTGTTGGGATCATGAATTCCTGTCAAGAAGTAAGACAAAGAAGAAAATAAAAACATGAAAACAAACTGAATGTATACTTACTTGTTACACAGTTGCAGATGAATACACAGTCAGTAAGAAAGAATTCCAGTTGCAGACAACCACATACAGCTGGACATGGACAGACTCTTGGGATCATGAAGTCCTGTGAATAAGTAAGACAAATAAGAAAGTCAATACATGAATAGAAACTGAATGTATACTTACCTGTTACACAGTTGCAGATGAAAAGAAACGGAATGTATACTTACCTGTTGCACAGTTGCAGATGAATACACAGTCAGTAAGAAAGAATTCCAGTTACAGACAAATACATACAGCTGGAAATGGACAGTCTCTTGGGATCAAGAAGTCCTGTCAACAAGTAAGACAAAGAAGAAAATCAAAAGATGAAAAGAAACTGAATGTATACTTACCTGTTGCACAGTTGCAGATGAATAGAAAGTCAGTCAGATTGAGTTCCAGATGCAGACAACGGCAAACACTTGGAGATCGATAGCCTCTTGGGGTCATGAAGTCCTGTGAACAAGTAAGAAAAAGAAGAAAGTCAAAACATGAAAAGAAACTGAATGTTTACTTACCTGTTACACAGTTGCCGATGAAAAGAAACGGAATGTATACTTACCTGTTACACAGTTGCAGATGAATAGAAAGTCAGTCAGATTGAGTTCCAGATGCAGACAACGGCAAACAACTGGAGATCGATAGCCTGTTGGGATCATGAATTCCTGTCAACAAGTAAGACAAAGAAGAAAATCAAAACATGAAAACAAACTGAATGTATACTTACTTGTTACACAGTTGCAGATGAATACACAATCAGTAAGAAAGAATTCCAGATGCAGACAACCACATACAGCTGGACAAGGACAGTCTCTTGGGATCATGAAGTCCTGTGAACAAGTAAGACAAAGAAGAAAGTCAATACATGGAAAGAAACTAAATGTATACTTACCTGTTACAAAGTTGCAGAAGAATGCATCTGGAATTCTTTCTTACTGGATTTGTAGACAACCACATCCACCTGGACAGGGATAGTCTCTTGGGATCATGAGGTCCTGTAAACAAGACAAAGAAAAAAGTCAATACATGAAAAGAAACCGAATGTATACTTACCTGTTACACAGTTGCAGATGAATAGAAAGTCAGTAAGAAAGAATTCCAGATGCAGACAACGGCAAACACTTGGAGATCTATAGCCTCTTGGGGTCATGAAGTCCTGTGAACAAGTAAGAAAAAGAAGAAAGTCAAAACATGAAAAGAAACTGAATGTATACTTACCTGTTGCACAGTTGCAGATGAATAGAAAGTCAGTCACATTGAGTTCCAGATGCAGACAACGGCAAACACTTGGAGATCGATAGCCTCTTGGGATCATGAAGTCCTGTCAACAAGACAAAAAGAAAGTCAATACATGAAAAGAAGCTGAATGTATACTTACCTGTTACACAGCTGCAGATGAATACACAGTCAGCAAGAAAGAATTCCAGATGCAGACAACCACATACAGCTGTTCAAGGACAGTCTCTTGGGATCATGAAGTCCTGTGAACAAGTCAATACATAAAAAAAACTGAATGTATACTTACCTGTTACAAAGTTGCAGATGAATACAAAGCCAGTAAGAAAGAATTCCAGATGCAGACAACCACATCCAGCTGGACAAGGACAGTCTCTTGGGATCATGAGGTCCTGTAAACAAGACAAAAAAAGTCAATACATTAAGAGAAACAGAATGTATACTTACCTGTTACACAGTTGCAGATGAAAACAAAGCCAGTAAGAAAGAATTCCAGATGCAGACAACCACATACAGCTGGACATCGATAGCCTCTTGGGATCATGAAGTCCTGTAAACAAGACAAAAAGAAAGTCAATACATGAAAAGAAACTGAATGTATACTTACCTGTTACACAGTTGCAGATGAATAGAAAGTCAGTTAGATTGAGTTCCAGATGCAGACAACGGCAAACACTTGGAGATCGATAGCCTCTTGGGATCATGAAGTCCTGTCAACAAGTAAGACAAAAAAGAAAATCAAAATATGAAAAGAATCTGAATGTTTACTTACCTGTAACACAGTTGCAGATGAATACAAAGCCAATAAGACGAAAAATCCAGATGCAGATGAATAGTCTCTTGGCATAATGAGGTCCTGTAAACAAGACAAAGAAGAAAGTCAATACATGAAAAGAAACTGAATGCTTACTTACCTACTACACAGTTGCAGATGAATAGAAAGTCAGTCAGATTGAGATCCAGACGCAGACAACGGCAAACACTTTGTCTTGCTTGTTGACAGGACTTCATGATCCCAAGAGGCTATCGATCTCAAAGTGTTTGCCGTTGTCTGCGTCTGGATCTCAATCTGACTGACTTTCTATTCATCTGCAACTGTGTAACAGGTAAGTAAGCATTCAGTTTCTTTTCATATTTTGATTTTCTTCTTTGTCTTACTTGTTGACAGGACTTCATGATCCCAAGAGGCTATCGATCTCAAAGAAGAAAATCAAAATATGAAAAGAAACTGAATGTATACTTACCTGTTACACAGTTGCAGATGAATACACAGCCATTAAGAAAGAATTCCAGATGCAGATTAAGAGCAAGTTAGTTAATTGAGAAACATCCAACTAAGAAAAACGCATTTTTAGCTAAACAAAAAAACAAAACACTTTTCGGTTGAGAGTCATATCTCATATGAAGACATATTAGAAAAGCCTATTATCTTTTGAAAATAACAAAATCTGACATGTGTGACTGTCATTGTAAGGCCAGGTAGGAAGGCATTAAGAATCAGTCCAAAAAATAATTATATCAGACAAAGTATTTATGAGTGTAGGACTTACAGGTCTGATATGATGGAGTTACAGCAAAGGATTAAACATTTTTAATCAATAATAAGGCCAGTGAATGTCAGTTTTCTTGGCTGGGTATTTTCACAGCTGCTGTATCTTGTTTGGTGTTTCTGGGCTTTACAGCTCTTTATGTCAAGTGTAAACAGATCCAAAGTGTCATTCTCAGTGCTGATTACATCTGAAATTAACCATAAACCAGAGGTGAGTGGCTAGCAACAGGGTAATGCAGCTCAACACATGTTTCAGTTTACTACACACCCATGTCGCCTCTCCAAAGTCACAGTGATTCTAAAGTCACTCAATACAAAGCACTTAAAAACCAAACCATAAAACACTGCTTAAATCACAAATACATTAATAAAGACTTTGAGCCCATTTCCCTGAAACGGTTCACCCATTAAAGATAATAGACAAAGAAGGTTGGGAGCAGGTGGCTAGTGTTTTCTTACCTGACTGGTGTGACTGGGTAGGGCCAGTAAGTCCTGGCATAGCACCTTCTCTATGTTCCTGGAGAGTACAACAGATCCCAGTCAGCACATGTGAAGCCTTTCTCGGTGGTAAAGGACCAGACATCAAACCTGCAATCAGCAGTGGAGTGCAAAAAGTCTGCAGAATGGCTTGCTCCCTCATCGGTAGGTAAGCAAGTGGCCCAGAGACGACAATCCTGGCGTCTGTCTTCTTTCAAACTGTGTCTTGAATCTAGTGCACTAGTGGCACCGTGACACTGTGGCATTACCCTTTGGGCCCTATATTTAAGAGTGTCTTACAATAAAATTTTCAACAGTGAGAACGCCGCCCTTAGTAGTTGTCCTCGTTGCTGGAGCATGCATAGCCATAGACAAACTGCTGAAGACATTTAATTGGTTAGAGAGGTGAAAACCAGCTGTGGGGGTGTAGAAAACCTCTGTTTTCCATGGTCAAGATGATGCTTGCAGGGCTGCTCCATGGCCACCATTGTCTTTGAAGAAAAAAACACAGAGGTTAGTTAGTTAGTAAAGCAAAGTAATGTAAAGTAACACACATAGTGTATTCCAAGATTAAAACTGGCTAAGATAAACAATCAATAGCTATCAGCTGGGATACAGACAGACAGAAAGAGCATTGTGGATGGATGGAGAGAGAAAAGAGTTGTAAGGGAACAAGACAGGAAAACAAACCCCAGAAACTTACTAAACTCTGTTAACATGGCTGCACCTAATCTCACCCCCAATACCCAACTTCACCACTTTCACCATTGGTACTATTTTCATATGTTTCTAAGACTAGAACAAGCTGAATTTAAAAGAACAGGTCATGTGTTTGTACATCCAAGCACATTTTCACTAGAGTTTGGGGAGCTCAGTCAAGTTAGTTTGATATTGGATCTGCAGATATTTACTTCTCCCCTGCTCTCACTCACAATGTCCTAACATCTCTGACATGATTTTTTTAAACAATAGAGAACAGATAAACTGCAATCACTAAATATTCTTCTCAAAATGAAAAGACTGGAAATGTTGAGGAAATATAATCAAAATAGCCAGAATTCTTGCAGCAGGTGCCGTAGATGGTAAAAGAACGTCTATAAAGTGTGGATACCGAAAACTCTCACAGAGATAAGGAGCTGCTGGTGTTAGTTAAAAAGACAGTCAAACCTACTGAAGAACAGAGACTAAATAAAAATCAATGACTAACCTTAACTTCCTCACTTTTAAGGAATGGATATATTTTAGCACTTTAGACAATATAAACATGCATGTAGCACATTTTTATAACGAATAAATCATTACTGTGACACTGTCATAAAATATGCCTATTTGAACCATTTTTAAATAATATTGTTCCAGTAAAACATCCATATAGCTTACACATCCAAAGTCAGCTGTAGTGTACAGAGACACATCTGATAAATATACTACAACCCTTAGAATAGCCAGATTACAATTTGCTAACAAATGCTTAAGAGATCCTGGAGAATTCTGGAGAAAGGTCTTGTGGACAAATGAGACTAGGATTAACCTATATCAGAGTGATGGAAAGACAGAAATTGTGGATTGCTCACTCGCGCTTCAAGGGAGGTAAAATTTAGTTTGCACTCACCCTCTTATTAACGGTACATACTTGGAGCCCATAGGAACCATCCAAAACATAGGTGTTGGAAAGCTCCCACAAAGGTGTTTGTACTTCAGAAATCTTTCTTTCTGAAGACATTTTATAATCCTGGGTGTTTCCTTGTGTAAGTAAAGTCTGAACTGTGCAAGTCCTCAGTTTGAGTTGCTGAGAGTCAATTTAGGAGTGATCCCTTTATCCTACAGAGTGCTCTGTGTGTAAGTTTATTCTAATGTCCATATGAAAGCACAAAACCTCATGAATAAAAACATACACAAGGCTTGGCTGAACATATAAGGAAACGTACAACTTACTTAGAACCTATAGTTCCATCAGTAATCTTCATTACAGTGAAGTTAGCCACAGCTAAACCTTTGCTAAAGCATGGTTCTCTCCTTTTGGCTTGTAACCTGGCCTACTTCCAATATACTGCCACATAGTGGATGGAGTAGGAATTACCATGTAAAATGCCATCTGTTGCAACAATGGAGTCACATGGGTATCAGCTATGGCTTCAAGTTGTAGGACTTTTTATGGCATTATAGACAATAGGCAAGTGGCTTAAAGGTCCAACCACAACAGGCCCAATGAGACATAAAGAACCAGCACAACAGGCCCAGTGAGACTAGGGATGCACCTATCAGATATTAGGATCGGATATGTGTCCCTATATTAACAACGACCCCTTTTGGTCTCACTGACTTAATATTTCAGAATTACTTATTTTAGTGACAAATAAATAGCAATTTAATACATTCATATCTGTGTGTTAATTTGTTGTATTTTATTTTACAAACATGGTGAGGTAAACAGTTTATTTTTTTAACAATGTATCGGATCAATATTGTGTATCGATCGATAAGTTTATGTATTGGTATAGAAACTGAACAATGTTGGTGCATCATTAAATGTAACATATAGGAAACAGTGTGTCTTTGACAACTTCCCTAGTTAATAGAATATGCCTACATTGATAAATCCCCATACGTTTCACCCTGATTGGTGAATGTTTAGCCTTTCAAATGCATGCTTGAATGTGATTGGCTAATGGCAACCACAATAATTGACATGTCAAGTCTTCTGGACAGACAGTATTATAGAATAGGCTAAAGACGCAGTATGTAAAATTGCAGCTTGACTGGCTGTATGGTTTCTGAGAAACAGTTACGTACCACTGACCTCACCCTGCTCTGCTCACTGAGAGACAGGTAATCAGTCACACAAGTCATGTCAGACTTACTATTCAAACGTGCTGTATGTAGCTGTTACTTAATATCTGTCCGTGTCTCTTTGGATTAGGACAGAGTCATCACCACAGGCCCTCTCCTGCATTTTATCCACCGACTTGATGATCTGGTCTTAAAAACTGCTGAAGGTATACAAACTGTCCTCCTAGAACAGCTGCAGCTTTGCTTGGTCTGCCACTCAGAAGATCCAAATTTCATCAAGATGTCTGATGTAAGCCTGTACCTTTTTGTGATGTAAAACTGTGGTGCATGTATAGATTTTAACATGTATTTGTGATGCAATAAGCTGTTTTATTATTTGCTTAAACTATAGAGGAGCATTATTGGGCTAATGAGCATTATGAGCTAAATAGTTTAATTGTCACTTTAACAGGTAAGGACACCAGTTTCTCTCAGAGAACTTTAACTTTGATTAAAAACAAAATAATAATACTGTCTTGCAGACATCTGATTGATGTCATTTATGGCTGATTTACCGTTACAGTAACTTGATCACAATATTCTGCAAAATAAAATGTAGTAGTTTACTATAGCTCCACTGAATATTGGTTTTGTTTGTTGGTTTTATTTGGTTTCCTAAGAGGAATCTGTAACAGGAACAGGTCATTGTAATTTTATGTGTTACCCAGGTTTTAAATGTTCAGAACATTAAAATCAGATGCAAAGCAAAAAACAATAAATAAATAAAAGCAAAAAAACTTTTAAAAATAATACAACGTGAATAAACTGCTCAAAACAGCCATTAAAGCAGATAGAAAATGACTTACTGATAAGTAAGGTAAATAAAACGAGCCTTAAATGACAGCCAATAGCTTGTTGCCAAGACTGGTCTGCGTCAGAGACGGCCAATCAGCGCTCAGGGGGGCGTTACCTCGGCTCCTCCGCTAGAGACGTGCTGTGGATCAGAAAAAAGGTGAGAACGGCAGAGTGAAACACGATGGAAAGTTTTATTAAACTTTGTTTCATAAAATCGCTCATAAAGGTGAACGTTGAGAAGTACGACTGAAACGACGATTTGGATTTAGTCTGCATTTGATTTTGTGAGTGTAATAGGTGAAGCTTTTGGTGCAAATAGTTCAAAAGATTAAAAAGAAAAGCCTGTAGAGTTGAGGCTAACATGCTTAGGGGTCAAGGGGTCATGAGCGAGTGGGCAGTGCTGGCCACCATTTCATGCTGCTAATGAGAGTTTTATATTGAAAGAGGGAAGAAAAAATTGCTTTACTTTGTAAATGTAGTATTATGTGTATCTATTAAGGCGCTGTTTTTGGGAACAGGTCAGTTTTTTCTGGGTGTAATTTTACTCTACTCTGCAATCTGGCTGCACCTGCGTGAACACTCTGCAGCAGTAGTGGCGTGGTGGCGCTGTAAAGTAATCAGTACAGTGCACCGGGGAAGATGCCGCCAAAATTCTGCGTGCTGTGAGCTGCAGATAAAAGTCTTACCACACAGTGCGTCTCACCTGTGGAGCTGTGTCTCTAAAAGCAGCTCAGAACTCAAAGCTAACTTCAGGTTCGCCTGTATCAGGGTTGAGTGCAGAAACAGTCCTAAAGCTTCCTCTGTGAAACTGATACTGCAGCACGCACACTGTTTCCTCTCCCGAGGCCCCGTCTCAAATCAGTCCCTCTTCACTATGTAGTGCACTTTATGGGTCATATAAAAATAGCAGCATCTCCACCAAACAGAGCATGATATGTGTGATCAAGTCATTTCTACTCAGCAGTCGGTTCTACAATTTCCTATTTAGGCTCTCAGAATCATCAGAGACACTTTTCACCTCAAAAGGCACTTGGTGGTCAGTTTGAAGACACTAACCTGTGTGCTGTCCACACCAAAAGAATCACCCTTCTGCTTAAACACCTCCAGCTGGTCGGCAGAGAGCGCACAAACCAGGGCAGTGACTTTTACTTTTTATTTGATTTTGATAGTTAAATCACTTAGGAGCTCGCTGAAGTAATGCTAATGTACCAACAGCTGTGCTAGCTAGCTAGGTTAGCAAGTGCTGCTTTCTCAATAAAGCTGTACAGGAAGATCATGGTCATCTTAGCTCCTTTTATTTGAAACAGATTTAGAAGGCATATTAATAATAGAAGCACTTTATAATTGTGTAATTGCATACTGTAGTTCATCTGTTTCTCTGCATACTTTCACCCTGTTCTTCAGTGGTGAGGACCACCACAGAGCAGGTATTCTGTGGGAGGTGAGCTTTTTATAGCACTGCAGTGTTAAATGTCTGGACGAGTCCAGAACAAATATGTAAACTGCTCGTTTGGAGCGATAAAAGCAACATTCCTGCAACATCCTCAAATCTGAATGTCCAGATCACTTTTCAGAGGTTTTGATGGCTGATTCTAAAGTCGTGATGAGCGGCAAGTTAGCATGGTGACATTCGTCAAAGTGGTACGTGCCAGTGGATGGCATTTTCGGATGGTGCAGTGGCCACTTCCTAGTGCCAGATGCTGATTAGGAACTGAACCCCCTTTCAAAATGTGCCTGAGCTCTTTACCTACTGGATAGGCTTGACTTTGGGCCCAAGTTATCTTACTAAACTGAGAAATCCTGCTTTGTGAAATGCCCCCCAGGAGTGGCTAAATGTTTACATAAGATACAACTGATTTTGTTAGATGAACAGAATTACTGACACATTTGATTCATTTTGTTGCTCTTGGCGTGCAGGTATCCCACCAATGCAGAGTAATAATTTTATTCTTTTATTATTGTTGATCACAGAAGAGTAGTTGGTGTAATATTGGTGGGGAGATTTGAGTAATTCTCTTGTTTTGGTTGAGACTGAGAACTTGTGTCTTTGCTAAAGGAATGCATTGTTGGAGAGGATGCTACGCCTGAGGCCCACGTTAAGGTGTTGCGTGAAAAGTACAGGACGACACAACCTGATTTAATGATCGTGAAGGACCACATGAAGACTTTTGCATTGGCAGCATGGAGAAAGGGGTTTGGCCATTGAAAATGTATACTTGTGTCTTTAATAGTCTATTATAAGATATTTTTGGCTATTCAAGGTTTTTACTCTTCACTACTGCCTTCATCACTACACTTTATTGCAACTATATAATGAAACTTTTGTGTATTTTCTGCTTTTATCTTACAGTTGTATGATGAGTTCAATGCCATCCATCCTTTAATGGTGTACGTTTGTCACTGCTTCACCTGAAACAATGCTGGGAGTTTAGCTCTAAAGGCCTCCTAGGTGATCTTCAAGAGATGCTCGTCAAAAGTGTAAGCACACAATTTTTTTATCTTTACCAGCAGACCTACAGACCTACTCTTAATTTCATTGATACTCTCAGACATGTACAGTTTCAGGAAAAGGTGCTTCAGTGTGTATCTAATATTACACTAAATGATGTTTAGTATTCCCTTGATGTTTGTGTAATGGGCCATCTGCATAGTAAAGTGATTTCATTGTGGAAAATCTTACTTACTAAACTTGGACACTCTGTGGGTTCTGTGTGGTAAAATGTTGCTTCTGGTTTCTGGTGGGTGCTTTTCTTTTTAATAAGGCTTAATTTTCTCTGGAGTATAAATGTAACCATTTGATATGGATTCTTTGAGTATGGCATACATTTAGCCATGTTAGGATGATTTTTTTTTTTAGCTGGTATAATAAAACCTTTTTTGCTTTATTTCATTGTTTTGTTTGCTGTGAGTGCCATATTTGAATAGTATTGAGTCTAATTGTTTTTGTTTGTTTGATGCTCTTTCAATTAATGCTAAAGTTGTGTATGTTTACTACTAAATAAACAGCATAGACAAACATTGTGAACATGTGTGGATATTTCAGGTACACTTTAGTCACACTAGGGTCCAGAGTGGCTTGTCACTGGGGTAGTGCCTCTAAAAGCACTGGTTGGTACCTTTTGAAAAGGGGATACAGTTGTACCATAATTTAAAGGTACATTTTAGCCTCATAGGGTTCTACAGAAGCACGAAGCCTTGGTGTAGTCATGGATGATCAGTTATCGTTCTCAAGTCATGTTGCAAACATAACTCGGTCCTGCAGATTTCTTCTGTACAACATCAGGAGAATTCGACCCTTCCTCTCTAGAGAGGCCGCCCAGGTGCTTGTTCAGTCTCTCGTCACTTCCAGACTTGATTACTGCAACTCTCTTCTGGCTGGTCTCCCTCTGCGCACCATCAGGCCCCTGCAGCTCATCCAGAATGCAGCGGCACGGGTCGTCTTCAATGTCCCTAAATTCAGCCATGTCACTCCACTGCTGCGTTCTCTCCACTGGCTTCCTGTAGCTGCCCGCATCAGATTCAAAACCCTGACGCTGGCCTACAAAGCCAAGACTGGACCAGCCCCTCCGTACTTGATGGCAATGGTCAAAAGCCGGTCTGCACCAAGAGCCCTTCGAGCTTCAAGTACGGCTCGGCTCGACCCGCCATCCCTCAAAATCGGAAGACAAGCGTCCAGACGGAAGACAAGCGTCCAGACTTTTTTCTGTCCTGGCACCAAAGTGGTGGAACGAGCTTCCCCTGGGTGTCCGAACGGCCGAGTCGCTCGCTGTCTTCAAACGCAGACTGAAGACCCACCTCTTCAGAGAGTACTTGGGCGAATAGAGTACTATGGTCGCCTTATTGTATTGTGTTTAGTAATGTCTAAGCTTAGAGGTATCTTTGAATTATTAGTCTATTCTAACTAGCTAAGGTTTCTTTCTTGGGTAAATAGCAAAGCACTTTGTAAGTCGCTCTGGATAAGAGCGTCTGCTAAATGCCGTAAATGTAAATGTAAATGTAACAGTCTAACAGTGGATTAGGGCTGCCCGTGGTGATTGTGTGGCTTTAAGCAGATGTGAAGGACGATTCACCACAAGAATACAGCCAAACACTTTCAGGTAAGTTCCAGTGGTATGTAATGTTGAATTTGTGTAGAAATCAAAAGAGAGTACACGCAACAAAAACAAAAAATAGACGAGCTAGATAGTACACTCTTTGTACAACAAGGCCTCAGCTGCCTTCATCTGAGGGCTGCAAAGCCTCACGCACGTCTACTATTGCTTCAGCCTACTCCGTGCAAGCTGAACCCCCTTATTGCCTCCTACACAGCCCTTTTAAGATGTATGCTGAAATTGATCCAACTCGCACAAAACATTAAAGTATGAGAAGTCAGTAAAAGAATAACCGTAAAGTTAAGCTAGCTGTAATCAAGGAAACACCTGCATTTAGTTCTCCTTCCATTAAAGCAAGATTATACAAATTTAGGCTTTTGTGATAATGATTTAGTACCACAGTGAAGTTGTAAAGTAAACCAGAAATAAACCCATATAAATAAGCAAACAAGAGCATGTCATCATTATTATGGCTTAGTACTAAAGTAAAGCAGATGATTGCATGACAGAACAGCACTGACCACAGAATACCTCAAAATGGCCGTTAACTCTTCATCTAAGGTGTGTTTTGAGTTGAATTTAGTAAAAACAAGTCTTTCTGAATGTGTGTTTACACACATTTGATGGGACAGTGCAACACTGCTGAAAGTTAATCCTGCTTTTCTGAACACTATTTAATGTTTGTGTTTTATCATGTGCTGATCATTATAACAGTGAGGCACACAGGAACTTTCACTGTCACTATGGCTAATTTACACTTTGCCATTTAGGCCAGTAAGATGCTTTAAAGAAGTATTTTGTAGACATATGTATATGTGTGTCTGCAGGTGTGGAGGTCCATGGTATAACATGTGAATTTGCACAACCAGTTCTACTCAGCGCTCAACCACGACTGATCGTCTTGTTCAGCAGTGGCACTTCGAGAGATGCCTGGGACTTACGATCGCCAAGTATGGGATTTACTGCCATTTTTACTGCCAATATTGAACATGTTTGTGTGGATGTTTCAGAGTATTGCAGCACAAAAACAAAGTAGTAAGCTGACTTAAAATAGAGCAACTCCAACAAAGGTGCAGAGTTAAATTGAGAGAAACATAAGTTGATGCAGTAGATTAAAATGTTTGTGCATGTATCATTGTTGGGAAGGCCTAGCCTGCAGTGAAGTGCCAGAATAGTGACTGGAATGGGCGTCACTGTCTTGTTGGATGCACATGTGCATAAATCTTCCATAAATGTACACTGACCAGCCATTTCTTTTCACCACTGTGTTTGATCCAGTTGTACCAGAGAGTTGCACGGCCCCTAACTTTTTATCTCTAGGGGTCAACCTAACCAAACACAAAAGAGCCTGTCACTATCAAAAGTCTTCAACCTTGATTGTGGTTAAAGCATAGTTACAGCACAGTGCTCATGTGTCTGAGACTCGTGAATTAATTAGGCAGTTGAGAATGTTGGCAGTCCCAAAAACTTGGCCCTGCCATCTATGGATGCTTAAAGATGCTTCCTCTCCACCTGCGCTGAGATGCCTTCAAGACCTGCAATGCAAAACCCACTGGTGTGAAAATATCAATTATTATAGTGCAAGCAAGTAATAAATTAAATAAACTTGATGTGTATTCCAGGATTTCACATAATTGTGTTTTATCTGACAACTGTGTTAAGATATACTTTTAAATTACGAAACAGTATGATCAATATTTTGATTATCATATAGTTTTGAATTTCAACTTGTCAGATTCTCTTCTGTCCACAGGTCTTGATTATTCAGGAGTGGCTACGAAATGTATTAATGAGGCTCTGACCAACCTCATCCACAGTTCTTGTTGAGTCCACTTTTTCACACTTCTTGTGATACCACTTACAGTGCCCATTGCAATCACCTGCCCAGATTTTTTCCTGTCCACAGCCCTCTATGATTCTGAAGTGGCTATGAAGTTCATTAATGAGGCGATCACCATCTTCATTCACAGATCTTGGTGAGTCCACTTCATCACACTTGTTTTATGCTGTTTACAGAGCCCATGACATAGTTTGTCCAAAGTAGCTTATTTACACAGCCCTCAATGATTCAACTTCATTAATGAGGCTGTTACCAACCTCATTCATAGTTTTTGGTCCACTTGGTCCACTTGGTCCACTTTATCACGTTCCATTTCCTTTCGTTTATGGTACCATTTACAATTGAGTGGACTGATGCTCTTGTGTGCTCTAGATATTTTGGAAATTGCTAAACCACTTTATCCACAGTTGTTGGTGAGTCCACTTCATCACAGTCCCTGATGGACTGCTTACAGTGCCCATTACAATCGACTGCCCAGATTCTCTTTTGTCCACAGCCCTTTTTGATTCAGAAGTGGCTACGAACTTCATATATGAGGCTTTCGCCAACATCGTCCACTGTTCTTGGTACAATCGCCTGCCCAGATTCTCTTCTGTCCACAGTGTTACTGTTACATTCAAGACATAGGTGATCCTGTGATCCAGTATTGCATATTTGATACTGTTAGTGCTGCCATCTGGTGGCCTGTTTCTTGTTGTTTTTGTTTTTCTCTCTCTCCCTCTCCTGGTGAAACGACTGATTGGAAACAGCTGATCTCAATGCGTGTGCTGGTTGGCTGCAGTGTCTGAGCTTTGTCATTGAAATGGTGCCATTGGCGTTTATCTAGTCGCCCGTGGCGTTCTCACCATGTGGCCAAAGGTGGTTGTGATTGAGGCTGTTCAAGATATATAACATGACAATTCACAGTTTGATGTATGTGGATCTATTGTAGCCTACTGTTTTCTGTGTCATTATGTACTTGTTGATGTCCAAGTGGTTTAATCATAGTCATGTTTGTAGTGGTGAGTGCCATTTACTATTTTAATTTCATTTATTATTTTTCATTTATTATTCTCTTGCTTCATGTTGGGGAGGCAGGTAAGGCCATTGTATTTTGTTTTATTATTTTTTAGTTAGGTTAGTTAGTAAGGAGGGATGTCATGTGTGTCTGTAATTTTGGCCTTTGCTCACCCTGATGCTATATGATGTTGACTGTGGTCTTGTTATGTTTGCCTATAATACTACATTTTCATTTGAGCATTAAATCTGTTTCTTTATGGTTTGTTTATCTCCTCAAGCCCTAAACTAGTTTTTTTTATGAAATGGTTTAATAAACTGGGCTGTAAGATTACTCAAAAATTGACTAACTTTACAAGACTTTAACAAAGCAAAACTTCACCAAAAGTGAAGTAGAAAAGAAAAACGTAGGCCAGA
Organism: Salminus brasiliensis; assembly: GCF_030463535.1. NCBI lineage: Eukaryota > Metazoa > Chordata > Actinopteri > Characiformes > Bryconidae > Salminus > Salminus brasiliensis. The sequence goes on along the minus strand of NC_132883.1, from coordinate 22,680,822 downwards.
GTTATAAGAAAAAAAAGTAGGCCAGAGTTATAAGAACTGCTTTTTATTGGAATTTAAAAACCTGAATGTTCTTATACGACTGAAGACGTGTCGAGGTTCTTCTGTTCCCTGTATGCTCTGTGACTAATTTGCTGAACAAGTAGATCTATCTGAGATGTTTCCAAGCTGTTTTAAGCCTGCGTCTGAGATGAACACTGTATGTGAACTTTTACATTCTGAATTTTTAGTTGAAAGTAAGTCAGAAGATGCTGAAAATGATTTCACATCAAAACTGAATTTTATTAAAGAGGCTTTGATGGAGGAACAAAGTTGGGATCAATCTCTTGATAACTGTAGACTAACTGCTGTAACAGAAGAAAGTAATGCCCCATCATGCAGTTATGTATTTTCAGCAAGATGTACATGTACTTAGCATGTACTTAGCTTAGCCCCCTGACAGTGTGTTCTCTGGTCATCTGGGTATACAGAAAACACATCAGCAGATCATGTGTTTTTTCTTTTGGCCTGGTCCTAAAGCTGATGCTGTGTTATGTTGAGTTACGGGAAAACCCAATCAGGTTATTCCATCCACATCACTTCATCCAATCCTAGCATTATGAGCACCATTTCAACGTGTGTAGGGCAGCTGCCCTGGCCACTGATCAAATCCTTCTACTTTTGTGTTACCCCTTGACCAGCTACCTAAACAAATGCTCATGCTTCATTACAGTAACAAGGCTGTGATGGCTGTCTTAAGTATGTTGCGAGAAGGTTACAAAGTATGTTCAGGTTTTTCGCTGCTGCTGCTGCACCTGCATCATTATCCTCTATTTTATTTGTTCCAGACATGAGGAGCTCCTCCCTTACTGTTCCACATTGCATTGTGGTATAATGTAAAAAAGTGTCCATTGAGTATACACCAAAAATTAGCTGTGCGCTAATCCGTATACGTTCGGCACCATTTAAGGTGGCTTCCAGTAAGAAGCTGGAGAATAACTCCAGCCTTGTTGGTGCAGCCGTTTCTTTACGGCATCATAAATCAGCACATTTTACAGTTGTAAAATACATCCAGATAGATCCGGGAACTAATTTTACTGAAGTTCTGAAATTGTTAGCAATTGATCATCACATGTCCAGTGCATATCACCCCGAATCTCAGGGTTCTCTAGAATGTTTTCAACAACCTCAGTGCTTCGTACCTACTGTCTTTAGGTAGATAAAGAATGTGATGATGGCATCCTGGTCTTATTGTTTGCCATTTGTGAAAGTGATCAGGATTCCATTGGGTTTAGCCATTCACAGCTGAATTGTGAATTTCACTTTGGAGATAAAAGACTTGTACGTACCAGGTTCTGCCCTGTGTGCAGAGTTTTCAGGAAGATTGTGTTGATGGAGGTGGATCTGCTAATAGGGTTTTGCTAAGTTCTCCCCTACTGCTTCTGAAGTATCTGCTTTTGTCACACCAGATCTCTTTCTACAGTATTCCGTAATGCCATTTGGGTTACAAAAGGTAATAGCTAATGTAAACAATTGTGAAGCATGTCTGGATGTCGTTGTGATGTCTAGATGTCTATCAGAGTTGGAATGAACATTTGGCAATCCTCTGAAATGTGTTTAAGCGCTTATAGTTAAGTTTCCCTCACACTTAATCTCACTAAATGTGAGTCTGGGAAAGCTAGAGTATCCTAGGTTTGTAAGAAGGTGGGCCAAGGTGAAGTGCGCCCTCTTGAGGCTAAGATACCAACCCTGCAGTTGTGCTTTTGTAGAACCCCTGTTCTAATGACTCCTGACTACACTCAATTCTTCAAGCTGTAAGCTGGGGCTGGAGCTGTCCTCCTTAAAGAAGACTCGAGGTGTTGACCATCCAGTTTATTTTTCATAGAAATTGAAGGAACATCAGATCATGTATAGAACCACTGAGAAGGAAGCCTAGCACTCTTATTAGCTTTTCAACACTTTATGTGGGGTTGAGTGTTTTGGCAGTAGTGCTCTATATATACCACAATATCAGCTGAAGACTGATGAGATGGTTCATGATTGTTCAAGGTTTTAATGTTCAGAATAAGAAAGATTGTGAAAATGTAGTTGCTGATGCGTTGTCTAGGCAGTAGTGTGAGGGTGTTATGACCCTGGGGAGTGTAGAAGAGAGCCTCGTTGGTGCAGCCATGTTTGTTTACAGCGTCAGAAAGATGAAGCAGTTTAGGAACACAGAGTCCTAACCTGACGTCAGTCCAATTATTCCATTCCACCTTAAATGGTGCAGCAGATTTAGTCAAAAGTATTCACCAACTGTATAGCACCAGAATGGAACAGGTGGAACATAATTGGGATGAGATGCCGATTTCAGTAGGGCATCAATCTTAGTGTGCTTCTCTATCCTTCTTCTACTTAAGCACAACTCTAATAATGAACATATGATGCTTTAAATACAAAAACAGAAAATATTATTTAAATTCAGCCTGTAGTTCAAAACTACATCCAACCAAACACCACTGTCTGACTCACTGTTGTCTTTACCTAGTTAATAGATGTAGATCTGCACTCTTAGCTCCTTCAGTGGGGGTTTTTTTCAACCATTTCAGCCCAAAAAAAAAAGCTTCTAAGCTTTTCAGTCCCTGAGATCAATCCTGGAGGACTTGTGTCCATCTGCTGAATTAAGAAAACAAATGGTAAATGTGGCATCAATCTATACAAAATGAAAATGTGAGCGAGTTAGACAGTCATGCAGTGAGGTGAGGATGAATCAATGCGAGGACCAGCGGGCAGTGTTTTCTTCTTTTTCTTGTCTTACCTTTGTCTTCTTTTCGTCTTATATTTTCTTTTTTATCTTTGTCGTCTTTCTTCTTTGTCTTTGTAATTTTCTTTTTTCTTGTTTTCTTCTTTGACTTCTTTTTCTCAATATATATTTTTTTGTCTTTCTTCTGTCTTCTTAGTCTTCGGCTTTTTGTTTTTCTTATTTTTCTTTTCTTAGTGTTTTTGTCTTGTCAAGTCAAATTTATTTGTATAGTGCTTTGTACAACTGTTGTGGTCACAAAGCAGCTTTACATAATTAGTAATTAGTAAAAGACAGAAAAAAGTCTTTAATAGCAGTCCTAAAATAGAGCCTTGTGGAACTCCATATCTTACTTCTGTGTAATTTGAAGATAAATCTTTACAAACTCCTTTAGATATGATTTGAACCACCATAGGGCTGGTCCTGTGATTCCAACCATTTTCTCTAATCTTTCTAGTAATATAGTATGATCTATTGTATCAAAGGCTGCACTAAGGTCTAGTAGGGCTAATAAAGATACATAGCCTTTATCAGAGGCAAGAAGGAGATCATTTTTATTCTTCACTAGGGAGGTCTCAGTGCTGTGATGGGATCTGAATCCAGATTGGAATTTCTCATACATGTCATTTGTACTCAGGTATAAGCAGAATTGTTGGCCTACAGCTTTTTCTAAAATCTTGGATATGTATGTTAAGTTGGAGATGGGTCTGTAAATAGACAATACACAAGGATCAAGATTTGGCTTCTGGATTAAAGGTTTTATGACTGCCAATTTAAGTTTTTTAAGGTTTTTGGGAAATGCCCTAGGCTAAGGGATGAATTTACAATTGTTAAAAGAGGTCTAATTAGAAGTGAGAGTATTTCTTTTAGCAATTTAGAGGGAATCGGGTCAAGTTGTACAGGCTGTACAATTTGGTGAGGAAATATTTTTTTTTTCTAGTAAGTTTAGAGATCTCGCTAAAAAGAACTCTGGGATTGTCTGTTTTTGTTTTTCTCAATCAGCGAGGCCAAATACGCTGAGCGAGCTTTAATGAGTGCCTTTCTATATTGACTAAGGCTGTCCTTCCACACAGAGTGGAACACCTCTAGTTTGGTCGTCCACCATTTACGCTCTAGTTTCTGCACTGTTTTTAGTTTTTGCCTTGTCATTTTACTTTTAAACAGTGCTTCTTTGTCTAAGGTTGATTGAAGGGTATTTTCCAGGTCGTTCGTTAATGTAACTAGCTCCGTTTGGAGTCATTGGGGTTATTGCGCGCTTTAGACAGTGTTGCGGGGAAAAAATTAACATTTTGCCTAAGATGTGTCTCAAAGGAGATTAGATAATGGTCTGATATTACTGAGCTTTGAGGTACAATATTTAGATGATCAATTATAACACTCAGGGTCAGGACTAAATCTAGGGTATGGTTACAGTAATGTGTGGGTCCAGTCACATTTTTTGTGATGCCGACAGAATCTAAGATTGATACAAACGCCTTTGCTAATGGATCATCTGCTTTTTCAAAATGAATATTAAAGTCTTCTACTATTATAACTTTGTCACTGCACACTGACAAAATCACAAAATTATTTAAAAAAGTCAGAATATGACCCTGGAGGCCTATAAATATTAATTTAGTCTGAATGCATTTTTATTTGTTGCTGGATTTGATTTTTTAATGTAGAAAATCTCAAAAGAAGTGAAAGTGTTAGTGTTTTTGAATAATATGTAGTGTATTCTGGTAGATTATGCATACTCCACCTCCTGTGCCTGATAATCTAGGGCTATGTACATATTTATAACCTGCGGCGGTGGCTTCATTTACTGCTATACATTGATCAGGTTTCAGTGTGGCAGAAAATGTCTAGTTTCTAATTAATTTATTAAAACAAGCAGATTTAGATATTCTATGTTTGGCTTTAATTTGGGGCACAGACAGTCTTAATACAATGAAACCTGGGTGACAACTCAAAGCAGCTCGCAGACGGTTTAGCGTGTCTGTCTGCGGCCTGGTCCCGGCTTTGGATTGTCAGCAGCCTTTTACACTACTCGACTAACTAGCAGACTATGCGTTATGCTGCACGAAAATAGGGCAGCACCCTCCTGCGTGGGGTGGACGCCATCCCTACCTAAAAAACAGGCTTGCCCTCAAACTTTAATCAGTTATCTATGTTATTTAGTGCTGTGATTCGGCTGTAAGACTCAATCGAATGAAGTTGCCGGTGAGTGGAAGCACAAGATAGATGTTTCTAATAAAGTGACCGTAACTTAAAGCTACCTTACACTCAGCAAAAGTCCATTCTCTATCAGCAGAGAAACCTTTGGATGAAAAGTACTGAGCTATCTTTTGCTCATTAATATATTTCTTCACTATGCCATTGATTACTTTTTCAAAATCAGAATCAGTCCACTGAGGCATTTCAGTCCCTCCCTTAACTAAGGTGCTGCTTTTATAGTTAAGAGACTTCCATGAGTCTTTACCAAGATTCTGAGTATGTTGGCCTTTTCTTGACATGGTGTGGAAACAGGAGAACAAATCCAAGTTTTCTTCTTATTAACTAAACTACAGAAGAACAAAAACACAACTCCGTTCAGAGAGGATTACGGTTACAAACGTTACGTTTAACAGTAACAAAACAAACTTCTCTCCTTTAGAGAGGATAACAGCCACAAAACACTAGGTTTTTATCAGTGACAAACAGATAACTTCTCTTCTTTCAGAGAGGCTAACAATTACTGACTCCTCTGTCTTAAGAAAACAGAATTTCTCTCAGATTCGAAATGGCGTTTACTCACCAAGAAGGTTTTAGTAGGCCATCCGGGTCACGGCACCACATTGTTAGAAATCCGGCATAAAGGAGACAGATTCAGGAGTCAGGAGACTGGATCTTTAGCATTGGAGTTTATTCACGTGCAGACAGAAAATCATACACTGGCACAGCTTAGTTGATCACGGTCAGTCTAGTCTAGTCCGACCATGTCTAGTCCGAACCAATCCAGTCTGAACCAATCCAGTCTAAAACAGAATCCAGTCTAAAACAGAATCCAGTCTGATTAGGGGTATTTTGAGAGGGCCTTATATATATTGGAAATTGTGGGAGGGGAAAGGTTCATGAAGAGGAGTTTAAGGAGGGGTAGGAGGGGGATGAAGGACAGGTCACTTGGAGTATCAACAGTAGGGGGTGATAGTTAGCACTTTAAAGAGGGGTAGGAGGTGGGTGAAGTTGAGGGGGGTTGATGGTCATCACACATCAAAGGTCATCGGTATGACCACTTGATTGTTGTCACCTTTTGAGGGTTATTCGAATTACCATATACAAAGAGAGAGAGTGACCACTTTAGGCCGGCAGACGAAGGGTAACAAAAGGTGAGACAAAGGATTAAGATAACCATTTGATAAGTTGAAACCACATGAAAGTAATGTTAGAAAGGGCCATATTTTCTCTCAGCTACAACTCTCAGGTCTTTGGTCTTCACCTATATAAGGCCATCAGTTGTCAGGTACATCTGGATTGTACACAAAACTGTCTTCCCTCCATTGGGCGTTGTGCCCACTTGGGCTATTCGGGGTCAGTGTGGGTGGAGGTGGAAGAACTGCCGATTGGCTTTTCAATTTTGCTTTCTGTCAGTGTGATCTCACCCTTGCATGAGTATGATGCAGGACCTCTAGTGTGCACCTTAGGAGTGTCTGGTGGGTTAGGGGGTTCAGGCTGATCTTTGACCTTGAACTTGACCAAACCTTGCATCTCCATCTCCACATCAGTTTCGGTCCAGGTGGTCACGTGAAGTGGTCACTGCATTGCTGTCTGCTCTTGTCCATCTGATTCAGGGGCATATGGAGGTGGTCTCAGGTTTGAGCCGAGAATACAGCCCGGGCTTGTTTGTCTTGTCATCATGTTGTTTGCTTATCTCCATGTTGTGAAAGTTAGCCTACGAGTGATAAGAAGATAAGGGGTGATAAGAGAAGTACAGGGGTGCTATAAGAAGATAAATGGGTGATGAGAAATATTGGCGTAATACAAGAAGATATGGGGTGATAAGAGAAACAAAGGGGTGAAACCAGTAGAAGGATGTTACAAGAGAAATATGGAGTGTTAAGAGAAATATGGGGAGTTATAAAGAATAAATTAAGGGGTGTTAAAAGAAAAAGAAGGGGTATTATTAGAAGAAACTGGGTATTACAAGAAGGGTGAGTAATTATACAAGTGAAGAGATAGGGTATAGTGTACACAGAAGCTTGTGTGTGTGAATGTGAAGGGAATTATCGTGTGTCTCTCAGTCTATGTGTGGATTCTGGGTGGCTATGTTCTGTTGGGGTTGAAGGGATATGTTTGGAGAGTAATTCTAAAAACTCGCCATACTGTTGTCTTTTATTGTGAGATCTTGTGCTTTGCAGGAGATCTCACAATAAGAAAAATCTCATAAAAACGAGAGAGGAGCTATATTTAAGTTTGTGCACAGAATCAATAAAAGCCAAATTAATTGGGGTTGTAAAAAGATAAGGGTAAAAGCTGAAAATAATTCTGTTATTGTCTCAGAAAAATGTGTGCCTTTGTGGGAGGTTTAAGGGAAGATACAGTATGGGGGCCCCCGGAGAATAGAAAAACAGGAGTAAATGTTACATGTTGTATGTCTAGTCTGAGATTTTGTTTTAATGGCCAATAAAAGATAAATGGATCCATTAGATAGAGTTATGTGATAATGAGTGTAGAAAAGCAGTAGGAAATCTATGAAATAAATAGGTTTTGTAGATATGTGGGTTGGAACGAAGTATAGTAAAAATTAATGAGCCCGGACTGGGCGTCAGAGAGGGAGATAGGTAAAGGAACAGTTTCATAAACCACTAAAGCAGCCCATACTGGCACCAGGTCACGTGTAGTACAAGAATACTGTTAATAAGTCCTGTGGTTGTTGTATGGATACTGGAATGTGGGTTTTATAGTGTAAGTCCAACCTACCAACCTGAGAAAGAGATTGACTAGGTTCAAATAGTTATACATAGAAGATGTGTTTATATCTTATGTGTAGGTAATTCTTTGTATGAATAACAAGCATTATTGTTAAGCACTGTAGGAAAGTAATCTCTGGTATTTCTGTTCTATGCTGGTATCTCTGGTATTTCTGTTCTATGCTGGCAGAAAGGGAATCTATCCACCTGTACATACTAGCATCTAAATATGTTCTGCACACATGCTTCTGGTTGAACTTTGA